>NC_048597.1:72935757-73235757 GCF_003668045.3 Cricetulus griseus | reverse complement strand
GCTGAAAAAATATTTTTATTCAGCAATTATGTTGAAAATCTAAAAGAATTTAAAGAAAATGTATCTAAACTGCTTTTATTAGAGTTGTAGCTTTTATTGTCCCTCAACCTCTGGAATCCACAGAGAACTTATTTCTCTGATAGCAAATGTATAGCATTTACAGGATGTGTCTCACAACAGATGCCCACATCAGTAGCTCGAATGGTTGTCCAGAAGGAAAATGGTCTTCAGCATACCCGGAAGATGTTGCACGTGGGTGATCCCAGTGTAAAAAAGACTGCTGTCTCCCTGCTGAGGAATTTGTCACGGAATCTTTCTCTGCAGAATGAAATTGGTGAGTTGAGGGCCAAATGTCATAGGTGCTTACTGAACATACGGGTGCAGGAGAGTCGATGATGAGCAGGCCTCGTCACTCCACAGGGTGAGGAGAAGCTCCCTCCCTCACTGCCATTGGATTGTCCTAAAGGCTAGCCTTCTGTTCATTTGCTTTGATTACTTGCAGAAGAGAAATCTAGGACCATACTAACAATTAGCAAGAAACTCAATCTGTGTGGCACCTCTCACCCATGGGCTGTTCCATTCTGGGGGTCTGTCTCATCTACATGTTTGTCACCAGCATAATTGCAATTGGCATAATTGCAATTTAAAATTGCAAATTTGCTTTATCTTCAACATGTAATTTAAGCAATTGGATCCATGTTGATTCTGAGCTTTAATAACCAATAATAAGTAAAAATCCATTTCGATACAGGTTTTGTTTTTAATGAGATTTTGAGCTAGGTAAGTTTTTATTTATTTCATTATTCATCTATCTATCTATGGAGAGAGAGAGAGAGAGAGAGAGAGAGAGAGAGAGAGAGAGAGAGAGAGAGAGAGAGAATGAATACATTGTGGATATGGGTTTAGATAGATGCCTTCCCATATATTATAGAATGTAGTTTATTGTTTCATGTACTCTCCTAAGACAACTAAATACGATAGAGAACTCCTTTAATTGCTGCTCTTCTTTAGCCTTGACCGTATGTGTTTTCTTAATCTTCATCTATAGAAGGGCTCTCCTAGTGTAATGATGATAAGGATGTGGCCCAGCTCTCAGTGGGTGGCTGGGGCCTTCCTGTTATTTGTTTCAGAATTATTTCCTTATTTCACATAAGTTGTGAAAGACATACTCATGTTCCCAAGGTCTTTTAGTCTGTGCTTTAACTGATAATAACTTACCTCTCGAGAGCTTAATATCTGTGGCCACAATTAATGAGCATAAACTCCTGAGCTCACTCAGGACAGCCTGTGGAGGAAGATAGTGTTATTGTGAGTTAGAGACATTTGTCAGATACTGGAGGTAACCTGTGAGCCCTGCAGAGTCAGAATATCCAGAGAGTCTGTTGTGGGTTCTCCTGACATCTAAGTTCCCCTCCCTTTAACTGAACCAGAAGTTGATTTTTTTTTTCAGTGTATTTTAGTTAATTAAACATATTCTTATAGGATAGTTAGACTTTTGTGGGTTTTTTTTTAACATATATAACTCTACCCAAAATATCTTTGTAAAAATCTTTTTCAACTTTTAAGGTGATGTCTATATTGCCAGAAATGGAATTTCTGGATTGAAGAGTATAAAATTTTAAAATTCTTGATACCCTTACTCTGTGGAAGGATTTTCAGTACACTCACAGCAGGCATTAGGTTCTCGGTACACTCACAGCAGGGCATTCTCTTTGGAAACATCTTAAGATTTTATTATAGAGACTCAGCATGTTTCCATACATATGTCAACCAATGTCAGGTTATCCCAGCACTGGGGGATGGGAGAGGCAGATCCCAAGAGCTCACTGGCCAGCCAATGCCCCCCAAACCAAGCTGTGGTTCAGTCAGAGACCCCATCTCAAAGCAATAGGCACACATACTGAACACTCCTGCGTATGGAGCACACACATGTCCTCCCCAAAGAAAAATCTTTCTAACCAAGCATTGTTTCTCTTTCAAATTGTAGCCAAAGAAACTCTACCTGATTTGGTTTCCATAATTCCTGACGAAGTCCCAAGTACTGACCTTCTTATTGAAACTACAGCCTCTGCTTGCTATACATTGAACAATTTAATGCAGAATAGTTACCAGAATGCACGAGACCTTCTGAACACTGGAGGCCTGCAGAAAATCATGACCATCAGCATAGGGGAAGGGTAAGGCTCCTAGTACCTGCCCATTGTCTGCATTTCCTCCACATGACTGTATGAATGCTCTAGCTGCAGTTACCTTTCACAGAGTCCTATGAGCAACAAGGCCACAAACAGCATCTCAGATCTGGGCTGTATCTCCTTTAGTTCTTGATGGTTAAGCAAGGAAAGAACTGAGTTAACCAAGCTACACGACCATCCATTCACTTCTAGAAGATCAAGTCACACACCATTGTTTTCTTACTTGTGATTTCTGGTATTTACTGATGCGATAAGTTAGATTCCCAGAGCAATGGTTGTGATTTAAGAATAGTAGACTATAGGCAAAATGGTATTCTACCATATTATATCTTAAAAAGGAAAAATCAAGTGTCAAACAACTTAAAGATAGACATGAATTTAAAACCCTTGTCATTAAAGAACTTTACAGAGTTTTGAATATAAGAAACCTATAACTTAATGAATTTACTTCCTCCAAGTGAATGTCCCTAGGATACTAAGAACACTGTAGGAGGCTAATGTCACTCTTCTTCCCACAAAGCTTTCATTGTGGGAGAGAAAGCTGAGAGGGAGCCCAACATTTTTATACATTTTAGTCTTGCTTTCTGTATTCTTGATTATGTGTTAATAGACCTTTGTGCCAAGGGAAATAAACCCACATTCTTTGATAAAGAAAACACAGCCATGTGTTAGTGGGTAATAGAAGATAATGAAATCTAAAAAGAAAGAGCCAGAAGTGGGAAGTTTAGGACACATTTAGAACTGGGACATCAAAAGTCAGTGCTGTGTCAAATGCAATAGGAAACTGGATTGTGACAGTAAGTTCTCTACTAAAAGCCAGGCAGTGGTGGCGCACGCCTGTAATCCCAGCACTCAGGAGGCAGAGGCAGGTGGATCTTTGTGAGTTCGAGACCAGCCTGGTCTACAAGAGCTAGTTCCAGGTCAGCCTCCAAAGCCACAGAGAAACCCTGTTTCCAAAAACCAAAAAAAAAAAAAAAAGTTCTCTACTAAAAACAATGAGTTTAAAACTATTTAACAAGTACTGCCAAAAGAACGTATTTTATTAACTTGAAAAAAAAGTTGGTTTGCACATTGGTGAGGTCCTTTAGTCTCAGAGCCATGCGCATTTTCACTTGTTTTTCCGCATTGGGACCTGTAAATATATACCATAAATATACAAATGTAAAGGCTCTATATGTAAATTAAAACACTTAAAATGTGTAAATAGCCTGGATTTTTCTCCATAAATCACATATTTACTAGCACAAACCATATGACTTATGAAGGAGCTTCTTAAAAAGTGAACTCTGGCTTTCAAAGCTCATCCTCTGTGTGTGACAAGTGGCAACTGTTGAAGCCACAGTGGAGACTTGAGGAATGTGTAGGGAATGGCCAAAGCCCCACGTTCTCACTGACCCACAAGCATCTCTCTTTTCAGCTATGCCCCCAACAAGGCCAGCAAAGCTGCTTCTGTCCTTCTGTACTCTCTGTGGGCACACACAGAACTCCATAACGCCTACAAGAAGGTAAGAACACTGACTGACCAGATAAAATGTGACACTTGACCTGGTCCTCATCAGAAATCACTGCACTTTCTTCTTCTTCTTTGTATTTAAATAGTTTTGCTGTTGTTGTTTTGCTTTGTTGTTTTCAAAATTTCATACGTGGGCACTGCATTGGCCCTCCCAAAATCAGGTTCTCGTAAGTATCATTGTTATATGTATATACATGTATGTGTGAATACATACAACTATATTATATATATATGCACACATGTACATGTAACCTATTGAGTCCACTTAGCTTTGCTTGAATTCAAGGGTGACCACATGTGATTGGACAACCTATGTAGGAGTTCATCCCTGGGAGCAATTGATTCTTGCTCTCAGTGGCCGTTGACCTGTAGCTCTTCATCTAGGGGAGGGACAGGAATTTCCCCTTCCACATTGGCACATCAACTGGTTGGTACCATTTTGCTGGTATTGTTCAGTCATATTATTGAAAGTCCATGGGTCCATTTTCCCTGCCATGTCTAAGGGACACAACATCAACAGATGTTGTAGGCCTCTGGCTCTTAAAACCTTTCTGTCCCTTCTTCCATGATTTTCCCTGAGCCTAAGATACATGGGTTGCATTGCAGATTTACCAATTGTAGTTAGGCACTCCACAGTCCCTTATTCTCTGCATTTTGATCTCTGTAGATTTCTGTAGTAGTCTCAGTATGTTGCAAAATGAATCTTCGACGAGGAGTGAGAGCTACACTTCTCTGTAGCTGTAAGGAAACGTATTTAGAATACAGTTAGAAGTTATATTGGCTTAGGATCTGGCAGTCATAGGTTCTCCTCTCCGGGAAAAGAGCTCTCCAGGGTTTACAGTACCAGATATGATAGCAGTCCTGTCGAGTGATCCTTAAGTCCAGTTAAACCATTATTGATTATCTCTAAGTTATAAGTGCCACTTTTGCAGTGTTGTGGCTATCTCGCCAGGCCCGTCATTGCTGTGGCATGCAGGCTTTACCTCTGGGTGGAAGTACTGATTGCTCCTCTCTCTTGGCAACTTGCATAGCACCTTCCAACATGTGAGAGCCATTTCTTGGGAAGGACACTTCCCAGTCAGTTCCAGCTCTGTTCCTCCAAGTCCTGTGTCCCAAAGTGTACTGTGTCTTCAGCAGTGGGGATCTCCCTTCAAATTCTGAAGGCAACCCACAGGAAACAGTAACAGCTTATATTGCTTTGGGAGTCTCATGGACTCCTCTGACCAACAAAGCAAGAAGAGCTTCCTCATGCCTGGTACCAGGGGTTTTGTTAGATTGTCCACGGCTTTTCCTGGGGGCATTATCACTCTAAGTGGCATAACTTCTTTAAACTATATATCTATGTATACTCATGTGTATCACAAGTGATTTTACTAGACAGTATGATTTCCTATGTCTCTTTGAACATCCTTAGTGTTATTTATCCTTCCTTCTCCACTTTTCCTCTGCACTGCCTTCCCCTTTCTGGTTAAAATGCCATTTCTATCTTCATGTCACCTATATCTTACCATCCTCACTCAAGAACTTTCCCTCACTCCCCTCCCCCTCCTTTCCCTCACTCCCCCACCCCACCTTTCCCTCACTCCCTGGCACCACCTTGGTCTCTTTTGGCTTTCCTGATCCTGTAGGCACTTCCAAGTTATTTACGTACATCTGAAGACTAAGAGCTAGGAACCACAAAGTAACAGAGGACATGTGACTTGTTTTTAGGGTCCTGGTCAACTCACTCAGTATATGTTTTAGTTTCATCTATTTACCTGCAAATTTTATGACTTCATTTTTCTTTACAGATGAATAGAATTCCATTGTATACGTGTACTGCATTCTCATTCACTCATCAGTTGAAGGGCATCTAGGTTCAAAAAATATTCCAACAGCCTTATCGATTGGAGAAATGCTAATTAAATGGAAATTAAAACTACTTTGAGATTTCCTCTTACCCTAATCAGAATGGCTAAAATCAAAAGTACAAATGACAACAAATGCTGGCGAGGATTGTTGGGAAAGTGGTACCCTCATTCATTGTTGGGATTGCACAGTGGGGCAGCCATTCTGGAAATCAATGTGGAAAACCCTCAGAAAGCTAAAAATAAACCTACCTTATGACCAACTATACCACTCCTTGTCAAGCCCTAAAGACTTGATATCCTGCTACACAGACACATGCTCAGCCATGTTCATTGCACTTAATTCACAACAGTCGGGGATGGAACCAACTTAAATGTTCTTCAACTGATGCAGGGATGAGACCTTTTCACATTTATGTGAGGACTTAGTAGCCTTTTACCCGTTTTTGTCTGCTTCTTCCAAAGGCTCAGTTTAAGAAGACAGACTTTGTCAACAGCCGCACCGCCAAAGCCTACCACTCTCTTAAAGACTGATGAAGGTGAATCCCAGAAACTTCAGTTTCCCAGTCTCCACTACAGCAAACTCCCCAGAGAAATACCTATTTTTCTACTAACTGACCCAAAAACCTCAAAAAGCATGGTTTGTTTATGTTCTTTTCTATTTCCATCCCCCAAATTAGAAAATGAATAATGAGGATATAATTTTGTTAGGCATCCTGAAGACTTTTACAGGGTTGCCACAGTAGTGGCTATGGAACGAATCTGTTTCACCCCCTAGAGATAATGGGCACCGTTATCTACGCTTACAGTATATGTGATTCATGTGAGGGAGCATCCCAGAGAACCTGAGGAAAGAAACTGTATGACTGACTTTGAACATGTGATTGACATTTCTGTCCTCTGTCTGGTTTTTATTCTTGTCACTCATCTGCATGTTACTCCATTCATCATTGAACTCCAGAGTATGTTCACCAATGCTGAACAGAACAGAAATGACAAGAATAAAGCTTTGATGGCAAATAGTTTAATCTGTGATGTTCTTAACCCTCTTGGGTTGGTTTGCTTTGCTTTATCTTTCTTCTGCTAAATGAATGTAAGAAATGTAGATTACAGAGCTTCGTAGCAACAGGACAAGGAAACTGAGAAGTGGTGTAGCAAACTTAAAACAGCTGGCTACAGAGGCCTACTAACAGGAGCAGTGAATATGCGGTGGAGAAATGGGAGAGAAAGAGAAGCGAGCAGGTTCATGTGCTGTGGAGAGAGGTGGAACTGGAGACACTGTGGTGGTGAGGAACAGGCAGATGTGAGTGGCCTGCAGGCCAAGTGAAGTCCAGGCCTGTGCTGCTGCTGACTGTATTGAAGCCAGGAGTCTGTGCTGTATCTGTGTGGCCCCTGTTACCACGAAAGGTCATGTGGATGCCCGTGATGTTAGGATTCAGGCATTATGCTGGCCTGCCCCTGGTACCTGGCAGAATGCACTCTGCAGGACCCTGGTCAGTCCAGGATCCCATGACTACTAGTCTGCACACAGGTGCAAAGGACCCCTTTTAAAGAAAGACCCCTGCTTACTTACGCTGTCTTTCTTTCCTGCTGTTCCCCTGGGGCAGACAGGACTTTTCCTGTCACTCACACACACACACACACACACACACACACACACACACACACACACTGCTTTTCTGTCCTCTCTGTGTCTCTATGTCTCTTTACCTTATTTTCTTGCCTCCCCCTCAATATAACTTTCAACATGAGTGATGTCTACAGGTCTCTGTTTCCCCATATGCCCATCATTGTCCATCACAGGAGCGGGGCCTTGCTACCTATGGTCCCAGTCCATGTCACATTATCCTAACACATGGTCTGGACAGCCACCCAAAGCCATGTTGGTCTCCAAGGATGTTGCTGAGCCCCTCGCTGACCCTGCCGCTCATAGGAGAAGGTCTGGGCTGACTAACTCAGCTACAACCAGTCCCACCTCAACAGCTCATGAAGGAACTGGTCCTGAAGAACCATAGCCTCAGGATCTCCATGACTGTAGCAACAGGATATCCAAGAGGAGTGCCAGTGGAGGTCCAGTATTGAGGGTGTAGCAGAAGCCAGAGGCCTTGAACCAGACCAAACACTTGTTGCAATGAACATTTGCAAGTAAAGCTGTTAGAGCAAAAGGGTATATACTGCAAGACACACTATAGCTCCCAATACCACCATGACAAATAAATACATGATGCAGGGGTGGGCAAGGAGGAGCAAAGTAGGGTGTCTTGGAAATAAATGGAATTGGGTTGCATGATTTGAAATTCTCAAATAAAAGATATTTTTTTAAAAAGCCTGGCTATGTATAAAGACAAGCATTGGTTCTGAAATTCTTTGTTCTCCTAAGCATTGTATAAATGGGGGTTTTGCTTCAAGAAACCATTTATGTGTAATGCCACTATTGGGTGTTGATCTCTGTAGCTTTTTTGCCCACTGGACTTGGTATAAGAATGTTTTGTCCTTTAACAAGGTTCTAAGAGGAGCCAGGGGCCATTGAGGCCAGACAAGGGCTCTGAGAGAAGCTTGTTTTAATGAATTATCGTGTCGATTTTGTCCAGCTTTCACAGTATGACCGGGGGCTGCTGCAGCTTACTGTCTTCCTGGTACAAGGCCAGAGAGCTCTAGAGAAGGGGCAGGAAGCTATTGTGGCTTCAGCAGCTGCCATCTGGGCTAGGGAAGTGCATCGAGGGAAACAGTTTTACCTAAGTAGTAATTAAAGCCCTTCCCATAGCCCTCAATTACAAGTCTGCTGTTTATTGATCCTTTGAAGTCTAATGTTATTTGCATAGGAAAGTAAAAGGAGAAGATAATCCTTCAGCTACCAAGGTGGGAAAAAAGAAACAAAATCAATTCCCATTTCTATTTAAATGTGTATTTAATTCTGTATTGCATTAGACTTAAAATCTGTTTAACTTTAAACATTTCAGCTTAGGCAATTAGCCCAGGTTGAAAAGTTAATTTTTTTTAAACACTAAATCTTTCACCAAAGTTCTAACAATAAGCATTTAGGGTTCATTTATTTCTCCAGATAAATGATAGAAGTTCAAAAGTTTTGTGGGGGATTTCTTTGCTTTTAGTGTCTTGATCTTAAGGTGTTAATAGAGTATTCTGTTATTTTATATACAAAATGAATGAAAGTGACATTGCCTAAAGTTATTTATATTTACTAATTTCTTTACCAAGAAAAATTTCTTATCACGACCAAAGTACATAAGAATTGAAACACACAAAACCATTCACTATTGTTAGGCTTTATACATTTAAAAGGGTCTGGGTCTAGGAGAAATTGGCTAGCTTGATCCTCTTCTCTTGCTTGTCCCTGTTTATAAACAGCCCCTACTTTGTCAGCACATATACGAAGGACCTTGTATGCATGAGTCTATATACAAGGCTGTTGTTCTCTGACTGTGCCCATGTTCCCAGAAGCGCTAGGTCCTTTGACTGGGAGAGTCTACAAGAGAATCCAGCCATATTGAAGCTGAGGTGGGGTGTTGGGTCATCACTGACAGTGTTTAAAGACCACACTGTGGAGTAGAGGCTAGACTTCAGTCCTAGACTGTGCCAGTGAGACCAGCAGACACTCCGTGGTACCCTAGTCTCCTCATGCTTCTTTTTAAAAAATTGTATGCAAGAAAAAATCTGAAGCAGAGGTAATCACATTGCTAGAGTCACAAAGCAAAGCTTCAGAGGATCCATCTGAAGCAAAGGGCTGGCACCCCTCCAGGATTCTCCCTCAAACCAAAGAGGAAAGCTCATACGGCTGCGCCTGTGGCTGCCTGGCCTTTTCTCTGTAGGAAGCTATGACTGCAGTGTGACCTGACACTGGCATTTCTCCGTGGTGAGTTTCTTACTCTCACTGAGGTTCAGACTTCTCTGTGTAATGAATGGGTCTTTTTGAGTATTCAGTGTTTCAATAAACATAAAGCCATGCTCACAGTATGTACTCAAGTGTAAAGACATGCAGGGTTCCTGCTGTGGAAAACTTTTCTTTTTTAATTCACCTCTAATTTCTTTCTGCAAATGTGACTGTTTCTTCTAAAATTCCAAGCTCCCCCTCACGCACTCCTGCACTCTCATGTACTCCTGCACACTTGCAATCCTGCACTCCCTCACACACAATCGCAGGCTCACAAAACACTCCTTCACATCTGTGCAGTCACACACTCATGCTCTTACAGCCATGCGCTAACTCACTCACACTGATGCGTCACGCCTGTTCTAGCACTCACCTACCACCTCGTACCCCCGCATTCTCACACTTACCCTTTCGAGACCAGCTAGGAATGGAGGGAACAAACACAGGCGGGCATGTAGTTGTGAATATTGTTTGTCAAAACATGAGTCCTGTATGGTTGTCTATGAAAAAGATATAGCCTCTACTTATGTTTGGGAAAGAGATCAAAAGGTTCTTGAACCAAGTGTGGTGAAGCACCCCTTTTATCCCAGCATTCCAGAGGCAGAGGCAGACGGATTTCTGTGAGTTCAAGTCCAGCCTGGACTACATAGTGACTTCTAATTCAATCAGGGCTACATACCCTGCCTCAAAAGAAAAAAAAAAAAAAAAAAAAAAAGGAGGAGGGGGGCTGGAGAGATGGCTTAGTGGTTAAGAGCACTGGCTGCTCTTCTAGAAGTCCTGAGTTCAAATCCCAGCAACCGCATGGTGGTTCACACCCATATGTAATGAGATCTGGTATCCTCTTCTGACATGCAGGCAAATATGCAAGCAGAACACTATATATAATAAATATATCTTTAAAAACAAAAACAAAAAACCCTTCTTGTTTCAAGCCTTCTCCAAGCTCATAAAATCCCCAGAGAAGCACGGCATTCTGCGTGTGACAAACCTATGGCTCAGAATCAGTGTGGTCATTTATAACTCCTAAAGCTGTCATTTATTGCACACACTACAGCACAGGTCTAAGCCACGGGCAAGAAGACAAGGTTCATATTTAGTCTGTTTTTCAGGCTAACACCTCAGTAGTGAGCCATCCTCGGAGTTAATTTTAAACAGAAAATCTGAAAATTGGCAATTTTAGTACACTGAGAAGCTTTCTCTACGGATTTGTTCATATGGGGCACTGCGAACTGACAGCAGGGACATAACTCAGAAGGTAGTTATTATCCACGGAAGCCTGTGGAGGCGGCAGTGGATATTCCTGCTGGCTGACCAGACTCCCTCATAAATCCAACATCAATGAGTACTTCAAGTCTCAGAAGCCTGGATTCTGCCTGCAAGCTGTTAGCACACAGTTTATCTGGCAAGAAATGAAAAGCATGTTCAAATACTGCTGTTTTATCAACCACACACACGGATGCTTCTCACAGTAACCAGCAGTCCTGCAGGTGGGGAGGGGCCTTTAATTACCTCTTCCAGTGTCATGGCTGTACTGAAGGCCTCATCCTGCAGCTGACTGTTGAGTACAGCTCTGAGAACATGCCCATAGACCTTCCTGAGATGGACTTCCCCGTTTCTATAGTGTCCTTTGCTCCATCCAAGAACCAGAAGTTTGCAGCTGTAGCTGTCAGGGTGCAGAATTCTAGACCACATGTGCTGGTCCGATGTCACTGGAAGTGAAGTGGTACACTCACCAAGCTTGTTAGGAAGGAACTTGTGGAGAATAATTTAAGTTTAGGGTTGCTGAGTAATTTTTCTGCTGGTGTTTGTTCATGACCTTCATCTATGCTCCATTTCCACAATAAAGGGAGACAACCCAAACTTACAACTCCGCCCTTAGGCCCATCAAAGGACTCTAGGGGGCAGCTCAAGGGGTTACAGGGTCACAAGCACGTTATGTCCTGGTCTGCCATCGGCTCCTCTGCTTCCCTCTTATCAGAAGAAGTGTAATTCTACCAGTTGGGCAAGATGAGCCTGGGTAACAACTATTCAAAAGGAACATTGTGAGGTGGCGCACACCTTTAATCCCAGCACTCAGGAGGTAGAGGCAAGCGGATCTCTGTGAGTTCAAGGCCAGCCTGGTCTACAGAGGGAGTTCCAGGACAGCCAGGGCTACTCAGAGAAACCCTGTCTTGAAACCACCACCCCTACCTGCCTGTCCCCCAAAAAGAAAAAACTCTGCCCATGTGACCACACTTAAAGTTTCCTGTCCTTGTCTCAATTGTCAATGTGTAACCTGCAGGTGGGACCTAAAGGAGATGTAAGGATGGCAGCATATGTAAAGTTATGAGTTGAAGCCTACAGAAGATGCTAAATTTTTCTGTTTAAGCCTGGATCCTTTTGTTCATTAGCCAAAATTAGTTGTGTGCTATTACTGAAGAACCTGTTTCTTTACTAATATCTTTTTGGTGGTAGTGGTGGTTTTTTGAGACAGGGTGTCTCTGAGGCTTTGGAGGCTGTCCCAGAACTTGCTCTGCAGACCAGCCTGGCCTCAAACTCACACAGATTCTCCTGCCTCTGCCTCCCGAGTGCTGGGATTAAAGGCGTGCATCACCACCAACTGGCTCCTTTATTAAAATCTTAAGTGTGGTCAGTGAGTTCTCACTAGGAAGGCATGTTCTTCCTATAACAAGTTAACTGTAACTCAGGTCCCAGGGAAACACACACATGTACACAGACATACATGCAAGCAAAATGCCCACACACATAAAAAAATAAAATTATAAAGTTAAAAATCCAAAAAACAAAACAAAACAGCAACGGTACCCATAAAAAGGAGGAAATAGATTTTTTTTCTCTTAGTAAATTTTGTTCTCTTTTTTCCCTCCTTGATCTAATTGGGGGATTTTGAAGTCCTGATTTTAAAAATAGATAAAATCTATTTTAGTGGCACTGCTTTAACAGTTCTACATAAAAATTACTCGTGAATTAACTGACATCATTGCCATTGCCTTGGTGGCTCGATACCTAAAATAACCTAACTCTGCTTCATGCTCTATTTTTTCCCAGAGCTTATCACTTTATTTGCATTGGAGTAACAAGATGAAAACAAGTATTGCATCAAGCCGCCAGGCTAGTCTCAGGTTTGGTTATTTCACAGTTCCTGGAGTATAGTGACTCACACCTATAATCCCAGCATTTAGGAGGCAGAGGAAGGAGGATAGCTGCAAATTCAAGTCCTGATCTACATAGCAAGTTCCAGGTTAACCAGGGTTAATTAGCAAGCCCCCGGCTCAGGAAGAAATGGAAGCCAGTTCTTGGCCTACAGATTTAACTCAGTGGTAGACTGCTTAGAGCATGTGTGAGACCCTGCCTGGGTTCCATCCTCAGTGCTGCTAAATAAATAACCAAGTTCCCTCTCTCTTTCTAATAAGCCATCTTCAACTTGCTGGCATTTGTCCTTTGATCACTTCATGCTCACAAAACACTATGCAAAGAACTAGAGTGTAAGCACCCCTCTCTTCCATCCTACTATCTTAAATAAAACTTTCATAGATACCTCTATCAGCAAGGTCTCTATAGGCTTCTCTCTCTCTCTCTCTCTCTCTCTCTCTCTCTCTCTCTCTCTCTCTCTGTGTGTGTGTGTGTGTGTGTGTGTGTGTGTGTGTGTGTATGCCTGTCTCTCTTCTTTATTACCCAGCACCATAGACCTTTTTTAAAAATTATTTTACTCTAGTACTTGAGAACAAACCTAGGGCACACAACATGCAGGACAAGTGCTCCCCCACTAAGCTATACCCCTAGCTTGCACATCCATTGTCAAGCCACTTAGCATAAGAGTAAAACCATAATTCCTATAATGTAATTACATTTCAGCCAACGTTGGGCATTATTGCCCCGAGGCTCATGGGTAGTAAAAACATGAACAGTCAGAAATGTGCTAATAGTGAAAACTAAAGTGCTGCAGATTAGTCAGCTAGATGTGGAGACACCTGGAGAAGAAAGACTTTGACAGTGTTTATTAAGTGGATGCCATCTGTCGACACTACAGGAAAGCCATGTCCTTTCAAACACTGCATGTTTTAACTGTTTTTCTTCTGTGATTCCTGAACTGCATTAGGACAAATCCCCTGAAAGTATGTGGAGGACATAGCAAAGAACTGCAGCTAACCTAAGAAGCCATAAAGTGGGGTAATAAAGTAATAAAAAGGTTGCTCAGTTGAACAGCAGGAGGTAGAATAAATGTAGTGATGCAGGAGGGAGAAACTTGAAGTAATAAAATTGGTGTTATAGGATTTACTCACAAACTTGCTTAGGAGACATTAAGTCACATAAAATATAATTTGGCTATAGGACTGCTATCTCTGCAATAACTCAAAGGTAGGTCTAGTTTAACAGTCAGGCTTGTTAGAAATAACTGAAGTGGGGATATCTGGAGAAGCCATCTGTGGATGCTGATTCACGAAGAAAGAACTGAAGTGAGGATTGTGAGCATAACTCTATCAGGTGGGCAAGATGACCCTTGGCAGCGACTATTCAAAAAGAACAACACTGATTACTTAACAATATTAATTCTGAGCCAGGCATGGTGGTGCACACCTCTAATCCCAGCACTCGGGAGGCAGAGGCAGGTGGGTCTCAGAGTTCAAGACCAGCCTGGTCTACAGAGTGAGTTCTAGGACAGCCGGGGCTATGTAGAGAAACCCTGTCTCAAAACAAAACAAACAAACAAACAAACAAAATAATTCTGGCAATATCTCCATATGCCTAAGTGACCAGACATGTAGTCTCCTCTCTCTATTTAAATTGTTCAAAATGTAACCTGGGACCTGAGGGAGATTTAAGGGTGCCTAAGGGCCAGACTTTGAAGACCCCCCCCCCATGGAAAGCCTCACCCTCACTGGTGAGCAGAAAGGGGATGGGATAGGGGGTTAGTTGGGGGGGCAGGGGAGGGAGAGGGAACTGGTACTGATATGTAAAACAAGTTTGTTTCTAATTTAAATTTAAAAAAGGGGTTGTCTAAGGGTGACAGTGTATATGGGATGGATAAGCCCAAAGCCTATATATAAGCAGGTAAACTTTTCTGTTTATGACTGTTTATCCCTTTTGTGCGTTAGCCTGATGAGTTGCATGCTATTAAAGAATTCTTCCTTTATTAGTCTCTAAGCATGCGCCGTGCTTTCTCACTGGGAAGGCATACACCTTGACAATTGACAGAACACTGCTTACTCTTTTTTTGTCATTCACCATTCCTCACCTTCAGCAATAATTACAGGATGGGAAATTAAACTCTAACAAAGGTTCTCAGAGGAAAGTCTTTTCCTAAATTTGGAATCTGCAGTTTCCTCCCAGTGGCAGCACTGGTAGAGACAGGTTCACAGGGTAGGAAGAACATGGACTTGACTTTAGACTCCCCACAGCTATGTGACATGTTAATTTGGGGGGTATTAATTTTACCTCATTGCTTCACACGGTGAGAAGCCTCAGAACACTGAGCATCCTGGGTTCTCCATGGAAGGGCGTGGTTATCTCTTCTGTCTGTAGACCCCACTCCATCCAGGGACCCCCCCCCCAGGCTTCAATTCCACATCCTCACAGTCCCATGTTTTTCCTGGGATCCAAGGGATCCTCTCCAAGCAGGAAGTAATTTCCACAGTAGGAGAACAGGAAATACTAAAAGAAGAAGGCAAAGTTCCCCCATGAACTGGTCCCCTTTACCCTTCCTCTTGGCTCCAGATTTCAGTCACTTCTCTGCTCTATGTCCACACCCTAGAGCAGTGGTTCTACTTTCCTTCCTTCCTTTCTTCCTTCCTTCCTTTCTTTCTTTCTTCCTTCCTTCCTTCCTTCCTTCCTTCCTTCCTTCCTTCCTTCCTTCCTTTCTTTTTGTTTGTTGTTGTTTTCTTTTCTTTTTTATGTAGCCTTGGTTGTCCTGGAACTAATTCAGAGATCTGTCTGCGTCTGCCTCCCCGGTGCTGCTATGTAAGGTGTGTGCGACCACCACCGAGCAGTGGTTCTCAACCTTCCTAATGCTGCAACCCTTTAATACAGTTCCTCACGCTTTGGTGACCCCCAACCATAAAATTATTGCATGACTTCTTAACTGTAATTTTGCTGTTATGAATCAGAATGTAATATTTGATATGTAGGATATCTGCTATGTGGCCCCTGTGAAAGGGTCATTGACTCCCAAAGGGGTTGTGACCCACAGGTTGAGAAACACTGACCTAGGAGCTTTCACATATTCTTTCACACATCAAACCCATCAAATCTCATTGGAACTCAATCAGGAGAATCTTCTAGAGACATAGAGTGAGCACTCATCCCTTTTCGATGCCAGGATTGCAACAAGAATGAGTATAGCTTTGATATCCCAAGTGGAAACCCTGGATTTATAAAACAAAACAAACGAAACAAACAAAAAACCAGAGAGATGACTCAGCTGTTAAGAGCACTGACTGCTCTTGCAGGGGACCTGGGTTAGTTCCTAGCACCTACACAGTGGCTCAGAACAGTCTATAACTCCAGTTCAAGGTGATCTGATGCCCTCTTCTGGCTTCCATGGGCACTGCATCGACATGGTACACAGACACACATGCAGACAAACACCCATACACATAATGTAAATGGGGGAAATGTAGAGCCAAGCAAATGATGGATTAGTTCTGTCCAACGTTAAAGATTAACTTCCTCTTCTAGAAAAAAAAAAGTGTTTTGAAAGAAACATTGGCAACAAAGTGGAGTCATTTGATCTGCCCTGGCCTCTTGGTTTCAGCAAGTATAAAGTCCACCAGCTCCCCGAAGTCTGCCTTGAGATAGGCTGGGCTCTCTGAGCAGTGGTGGCACATCCCTTTAATCCCAGCACTTGGGAGGCAGAACAGGTGGATCTCTGAGAGTTTGAGGCCAGCCTGGGCTACAGAGTGAGTTCTAGGACAGCCTCCAAAGCTACAAAGAAACTGTTTTGAAAGA
This sequence comes from Cricetulus griseus, assembly GCF_003668045.3. Classification (NCBI taxonomy): domain Eukaryota; kingdom Metazoa; phylum Chordata; class Mammalia; order Rodentia; family Cricetidae; genus Cricetulus; species Cricetulus griseus. Next base: position 73,219,371 of record NC_048597.1, on the reverse strand, counting down.
CAAAACAAAACAAACAAACAAAGATATGCTGGGATCCTGCCCTTCTCTCTTTCCCTTTTATTACCTCACCAGGAATGCTGATGCTACTTTCCTGAACCACAAGATGAAGGTCACATTGTCAAGTGGTGGCAAGTGACCTAGTCATACTAGTTTTGGATTTTTCTCCTGTGGAATAATCCTCTTGTACACTGTAAAGATGCCATTTAGATTGGCTTAATAAAACACTGATTGGCTAGTAGACAGGCAGAAAGTGTAGGCAGGGCAACCAAACTAAGAATGCTGGGAAGAGGAAGGGTGGAGTGACACAGAGGAAGCAAGATGAGAATGTCATACTGAGAAAAAGGTACCAAACCACATGGCTAAACATAGATAACAATTATGGGTCCATTTAAGTGTAATAGCTAGTAATAAGCCTAAGTTCCTGGTTGAGCAATTATAAGTAACATTAAACCTCTGAGTCAATTATTTGGAAAGCAGCTGCTGGTACTTGGGAACAGGCGGGACAGAAACTTTCATCTACATGTGAAAGTGGGGTACCCAAAGTGGGGCACAAACCCATGACCCTAAGATTAAGCGTCTCATGCTTTACTGGCTGAGCTCGCCAGAGGATACCTGCATTACCATTTGACAGCTGTACTGCCCCAGTCAAATTCCCTACCTGGTACTGTCCACACAGTGGACAAGCATTTGGCCCCAGAAGCAAGATTGCCCCCCTCAACCCTGCCTCACTGGGTCAGTGAAAAAAATGATGAGAGCAGCAGTATTTTACCAGCAGCCTGTGAGGCCAGTGGACTCTTCCCTGACCCCTCTCGAAGAAGGGGGATGGTTACCAGGGACCTCCCACTTATTCTACACCTCTCAGGTCTCTTCACTGTGCCAGACTAGAGTCAAGTTCAACAAGGTCTTCTTTCCCCACTGATTCCTCCAAGCCTGTTCCCTCAGCTGAGGTTTTGCTAGATAGTAGGCAGAGACAGTGAGAATCTCATTTATACATTCATGTGCATCACTAATTAGATGATGAAGTATTTGGCTACCTTAAGAGAGTCACAGTTACTTCCGCCATTTACCCACAATTCATTGAATTACTTCACTTGACATTCAGAGCACTAGGCAGACCCTGCCTATACAAATAAGGAATAAAGTTTTATTGGGTTTAAGCTATTGCTATGGGTGTTGTCCTGGGAATTGAATGCAGGACTTTGTGTGTGCCTCTGAACAAAAACTGTTAAAAAAAAAAAAAGCTGTTTCTGCAAGAATGGTTGGCTGACTAATTTCAGTACTGTGGAGAGATGAATATTGCAGGTTTGATAGCTAATTACCTTATCTTGGGCTAGTTATAGCCTTCCAGAATAGCTATTACTTGCCTACCTCTGTGTCAGAACTAACAACTTGTGACTAATAGCTAAAAACCTCTTGGAATCTATTACCTTAGCAGGCCACTGGCTTCCACCAACTGCAAAGCTGAGAATATCATTGGATAACATCTTGACCCAGTAGAAAAGCCTCCCCCATCTCAATGTACCACATCTCTGATGTAACCACCAATGTATCTTCTATTTGCCTTAATTTATGACTTTCTTTGTTCTGTAAAACTATAAAAACTTCCCGAAACTGCTTCCACATTAGAACATGAAATTTGGGGGTAAACTAAATCTGTGTTCCCAGGCCATGATCACTCAAAATCATCTAAAATAAACTGCCTCTTATTTCTTTTTAAGATGAGAGCTGTAGTTTTTATGTTGACAATTATGGTGCCCAATATGGGGCTCTGAAAATGATCTGTTTTTCACTGGGGAGCTGGAAGATTATATAAGTACTTATATTCAAGAGGTCAAGGCTGATCATATGACTTCACTTTGTTGCAATCATCTGAAGTCAGGTACCTGCATGGATCCATTATGTCTAGACTATCTGGTGTTATTTCCTCAGGGAGATTGTTGGTGAGTTCTTTCCAGGGCTCTGAACCTCCCTTGGTTTGGTTGATAGTCAATTTTGTTTACTCAATCTGTTTAACAGTGTAAAGTATCCAAAATTAACATTCATAAAGGTGAAATATAAGAAGATACAACAATCTGCTTATGTCACATCCTAACTATGTCTATTTTAACTAAACCCTAAAGTTATCTGAAAGAGGTGTCCAAGCCTGAACGCCTCCTTCCAATCTCAAACATAAACAGTAGGAAGCTAACTAGGTATATACACTATCCTAAGTGACAACAATGGGGGAAAGGGAGCATAGCATCCTCCAAGTTACTTCCTGCTGAAATGGGACGGTGATAGCCTCATGGGGTCCTGTAGGAAGAAAATGTTAGTATGGTGAAAGTCTTGAATGGATTGTATCCAGTCCATGTCAAATGGGATTCGCTTGATTGAAGATCTCACTTGAAATCCTCAACTTGATTGAAGACAGTACCCGAAGCTTTGGCCGGAGTGTCAGTTGAAATGGAGCAAGTTGGATCCAGTGCAGTCAAGAAGGTGTGGCCCATTTTCTTCCCAGGGCATCCAAGGATTGCAGTCAGGCAGGTCTTCATTAGCTGTGTGGGACTCAAACATAAATGTTAGCAGAGAAATGTTTGCTTATGTAAGCATGCATACTGGAAAAGGCAACCATGGGAGAATAACGATTATGACAGTGAAGTTTAATTCCGTATTATCAGGAACGAATTCTGTGTCTCAATATGTAACATAACTCTCTCTGTGTATTGAGAATCAATAACTATATTAAGAGGTTCTGTAAAATCCATGAGTACCATGAGAATTACAAATAATTCTGCCTTCTGTACAGATGTATATAGACTTTACTTACCTTACCTGCTTTATAGTCTGCCTTACCTGATTTGTTGGCATCAATGTAGAAGGTAAGAACTCCAGAAATGGGAGTTTGTCTTACAATATGTGGAAGAATCCAGACTGTCTTTTTTATGAATTCTGTCAGTTTTGGGATAGTTGTTGCTAATTGTTCCCAAAAAGTCAGTAAGAGCTATTTGCCAATATTCATTATCCTTCCACAAGGAGGAAATTTCCTAATTAGTTAGAGGTACTATAATTTGTGCTGGATCTTTCTCAGTCAGTTGACGAAGTCTTAATTTGCCCTTTAGAATCAAATCAGAAATCTTTTCTATATATGTCTTTAATTTTTTTATTCTGTTTATGTGGCAGAAATTTCAACTTCAATATGGTATCTTCCCTCTGCATCAGAATCCCAGAAGGTTATTCTCTGGATGGCAAGATAACCAAAATACAGTCTAAATCAAGGTTTATCTGATCTACATGTGCATCCTATATTCTGTTTTCTACCCATTGTAACTCTTCCATTATCCACCTTTGCGGATAATATTCTCAGACTGTTTAGTTCCTTATCACCTTAAGGGCCATTTTTAACTGTTTTAAGTCATGTCCTTCTACCCCAGTAATGGTCTGTAATTGAGAAATTTCCCCTAATAATTTCTGAAGAGAATTAAGACTTTGATAACGATCCCTTCTAATTTGTACCCTTTGAAGTCTGATTCTTTGTAAGTCTATCTTGTAACCTAAATAGTTAATAGAATCTCCTCTTTGTATCTTTTCTGGGGCAATCTGTAACCCCTAACAAGGCAGAACTTCCTTCATCATTTCAAACATACGTTCCAAAGTTTCCTTATTAGAATCTGATAAAAAAGAATGTCATCCATGTAATGATAAACAAGAGATTGTGAAAATTTCTTACGAATTATTTCCAAAGGTTGCTGTACAAAGTGCTGACACAAAGTAGGACTTTTTCGCATTCCTTGTGGCAAAATTCTCCACTGATATCTCCTAACTGGCTGTGAATTATTAAGAGTTGGTACAGTAAATGCAAATTTTTCTCTATCATTTTCCTGTAATGGTATTGCGGAAAAAAAAAAAACAGTCTATAGATCAATGACTATGATAGGCCATCCTTTAGGTATCAAGGAAGACGACAGCATCCCAGGTTGCAGAGAGCCCATTGGTTGAATTACCTTATTTATGTCTGTCAGCATTCTCCACTTACCTGACTTCTTTTTGATAACAAATACAGAATTCCAAGGACTGGTAGATTCCTCTATGTGTCCAGCCTCTAGCTGTTCCTGTACTAACTTTTCTAAAGCCTCTCTAGCTTCTCAGAGGTCATAGACCATCATCCTACCCAAACAGGTTCATCTGTAAGCCACTTCAATGGCAGGACCTTTGGCTCCTCTGAAGGTCTATCATTTGTACTTAGTTTCTGTACAGCCTGGATGGTTGGTAACCATTTTCCGTAGTGTCTTACCAGATCTTTTCTACTATCTAAAGATTGTACATAATTTGTGTCCAACACTGGAGGAATATTAATCTGAGTATTCCATTGCTGTAAAAGATCACGACCCCAGAGATTTATAGCTATATCTGCCACGTATGGCTTCAGTCTCCCTTTCTGTCCTTCCGGTCCAATGCAGACCACCAAGTTAACACTCTGTCGAACTCTAGATAGAGTTCCAATTCCTAAAAATTGTACATTCACCTCTCTAAGAGGCCATTTCTGAGACCAAGACTTTTGGGTAATAATAGTCACATCCACCCCAGTGTCTACTAAGCCAGTAATAACTTTATTATTAATTTTCATTTTCATCTGAGGCCTTTTATCATTAATAGAAGTTTGCCAAAATATGCGTTTCTCATTTTGTCCATTCACATTAGATTCCTCATCGTTAGCCAAACTAGCATCTAGAGCAGGATTATTTTTCACAATAGACAAAGAACTATCTATTCGTCCTGTGAGAGATTGTCTTCCACTGCTACTGGGAATGACCAGACCTTTCTCGATGTGGGAACCTTCTTGAGGCCCCCCCTTGGGATTTCCTGACATTAACGGGTTTCCTTGCATGTCCCTGGTCGATCTACATTCATTGGTCCAGTGTCTGTCCTTACCACATCTTCTACACAATCCAGAAGGCAGTGGCCTTCTGTATGAGGCATTGTTAGAATTCCTTTGTCTACAATTTCTCTTAATATGTCCCATTCTACCACAGCTGAAACATCTAGGTTCCTGGTGCCTTCGTGGTCTCCTGGGGAATGTTCTTCCTATCCAAGGTTCTGGTTCATAGTAGTAATAATCTCTGGCCTCTTGGTACCTATGTTGACCTCTGTAAGGTGCTTCTCCTTCCCAAGCCCTTGCATCCTCACCTCTAAAACTTTTAATCTCCTGTTGCCTTTTTAAACCTTTTGAGATAGCTTCTCCTACCCAAGCTCCAGTATCTTGCACATTATAGTCAATGTTGGCTGCATGCAAAACCCATTCTTCTAGTGGAGCTGATCTGATCTTTAAAGGCAAAAGTATTCCTTTGCATATTGGGTTTGCATTTTCATAAGCTATTGTATATATAATTGATTGTCTTGTTTCCAGATCTGTTACCTGTAATTCTTCTGCCCTAGTTAATCTTTGTAAGAAGTACTGTAACTGTTCTGTGGGTCCCTTTTCTATTCTGGTATAAGCTTCTAGGCATTCGCCTGGCTCACGAACCTTATCCCAGGTGTTTAATGCTGCTTTCCTGCATATGGACAGTATGTGGTCATCTTATTCAGACTGAGCCTGTGGGTTAGCATAAATACCCTCACCAAGAATCTTATCTAGGGGGCTTCATAACCCTCCTTTATGCCTTGACACACAAGGAGCTTCTCCTCTTCCTTGACCAATGCCTTCCACTGGATTTGGCATGAATTCTCAAGTACGGCTGCCACCAATCGTTACCAATCTGTGGGCGCCATCTTGTTAAAGGTTGCCCATGAATGTAATGGCTGTTTTATGTATGGGCTATGGAGACCATATGAGACAAGTGATTCTTTAATATTCTTAAGATCCTTCAGCTGTATAGGTTGCCATACATAAGCCATCTGTCCCTGAGGGTGTTTCTTAGAAGCTGGCTTTTCTACTATGGTAGCTGGGTACACTAATGGTGTATGAGTAACAACCTTAGAAGAATAGTTATGATACCTGGGTGGAGTAGGTGCCTCAGATTGGAGTGATTCTGCCTCTGAGGCATCCCAATGATCTTTAAGCTTAGTAATGATATCCCATGGAAAGTTTCAATTTCCTGCATCATAAAAGATTCCAAGCATGTTAGTGAATCTGTAAATTGCTCTGACTGCTCCTCTACACGTTTTGCTAGGTCTTTAATATGCTCATCCTTAGACAGCATCTGGATGGTATGGAAACTGCCTTCTAGGTATTGGAGTCAGGCACACCTGTAGTCAGCCGCTAAGCAGGCATGGCTACAGCATCCCCTACAAATCTGGTTAACATGGACCCTACTTTGATATATACCTTTTAGTCTGCCTTCAAAGTATTTTGTTTGAGGTATGTGTCTTAGGGTTTCCATTGCTGTGAGGAGATACCATGACCACGGCAACTATTATATAGGAAAACATTTAATTGGAGCTCGCTTACAGTTTCAGAGGTTTAGTCCATTATCATCATGGCAGGACATAGCAGCCTGCAGGCAGACATGGTGCTGGAGAAGGACCTGAGAGTTCTACATCTTGATCTACAGGCAACAGGAAATGAACTGGGTATCACACTGGGTATAGCTTGAGCATATGAGACCTCAAATACTGTCCCCACCGTAACACACTTCTTCCAACAAGCCACACCTACTCCAACAAGTTCTTACCTCCTAATGGTGCCATTAGGAGGTGCCAGCAGGTGGCACAGGCGTTCAGTTAGTCCACGTGGCTTTTGGTAATAGTGAGTCAGGCAAGATGGTGGCAGCAGCAGTGGAGAGAGGTCACACAGGCGGCTGTGCTTTAGCTTGAAGTGTGCAGCCTTGGGGCCTCAACCCAAGAGGCAGCTATTGGCCAAACATCCAAACACAAGAGTCTATGGGGGGGGCATACCTATTCAAACCATCAAGTATGTCATTTTGCTTGTTTGCTTTGAGAGCATTTTGGTCCAGACATTTGGTTTAGCTTATCTTCTGGGTTGCTTGCTTACTTTTGGATCTCTAATGGCATTTTGGATTCTGCCTGTTTAGCTTGTTTTCAAGCTTGTATTTGGTTTGCTTTTGGAACTTTGAAAGCAATGTAGTCTAAATATTTGGTTTGGTTTGGTTTGGTTTACTTGCTTGCTTTTTGATCTCTAAAGATATTTTTGATGTTTGCTTTTGGAACTTTGAAGGCATTTTGGTTTATGTTTTGTTTTTATTGATTTTCTTTGTCTTTGAGATGTTCTGATTTATTATCTATTGGCCGTTGTTCCTGACACTTCTCTTCAAATGCCTAATTCTGTGTTTTTCTTCTGCTTCTTTTGCAAGCCTTTAGCTCAGGAGTTCTGTGAGAGGCTATGATGAAGATGCCAAGAGAAGAGACACTTGTTCCTGAAGGGACCAGCTCCCCGTTTTGGCAGCCATGACAGCCTAACACGTGCTTGCCTGACCTTGCCATTGTCACTAGGAGGTCTAGATGCCTGCCCATTTTGGCAGCTATAACAGCCTAACACATGCTTGCCTGACCTTGCCTTGGTCACTAGGAGGTCAGATGCCTGCCTCGTAGCAAGGAACCAATCAGAAGTTAGCTGGAGCACTATGCTTTATGGCTCTGGGTATGCTTTATAGACAAGTGCACAGCAATGACGTTTGGAGCATAGCAATTGCCCTGGGAGGACCTATGGGCCTTAACAACCAGTTGACCAATCAACACAGGGCAAGCCCTTCAAGCCTGGAGGCACACCAATCCTGAGCCTGTGCATACCCCTAGACACTCCCCTTACGGTTCCCTAAAGATCTCTATGCCGTGGCTTCTCAGCATCTTTCCCTGCCATCCACTATGGTGGATGGATGAAAGCCTCGAGCTAACATGGGGTTAGCTCGTTAAACAACTGCAATAAAACCTCTTGCTGTTTGCATCAAGCTTTTGCCTCCACCTGGTGATTGGGGTTGCCTCGGTCCTGGGCCGAGATGCTGGGGGCCTGAGCTTCCGGGGGTCTTTCAGTTCCCTTCCACTCCAAAGTGGGAATGTGTCATGATGTACAATGGTCTCATAGGGAAACCCAACAAAATCCCACTCCTGGGTCAAAAGGAACTGCGTTGGCTCATCCGGGAAAACACATATGAGGATTGGTCACACAGTGTCTGGAGTTTCCTTCATGTTTGCATAAATGTGCAGGATAACCCAAGACCCAGTTGAGAAGACAGTCTCAGGGTAAGAGCTGAGAAAAGCAATCCCCAAAGCAGTGCATAAAACTGAATCAAAACACATATTCCCTGTCAGGGCCCATAAAGATGGCTCTGCTTCATCTTGCCTCAAGATCAGAGGGTTCAAAACTGTCCTTAGTAAGTCAAAGGACCTAAAGGTCTAAGGCTTGGCTACTGCAGGAGGTTTTGGTCTTGGTAGAAGGTATCTTATCTAAATAACAACAGACTTGGGCTCAGGTGTGTTTACTCTTGACCCGGGCTAACAGGTGTGGTTACCAAATGCTTGGAGGATTAAGGAAAGAAAGTCTGTTTGCTCCTTATACATGATAATAGAAGTCTTCTGCCATGTCTCCCTTTTGGTTGGTATACTTAAGAATGTTGAAGAACAAACTTGGGGCATTCACTATCACTGGATTACCCTCCTGACTCTATCCTGTGTCTCTGTCTTTTTCTTAAGCGTCTTTACCTACCATTTCTCAATCCACACTCCCCTTCTCAGGTATGAACTGGGCAAATCGACTGGCTCCAACTAAAGCCTGACAAAGACAGGCCACAACAGATTGGCCCCACAACATAGGGCTACTACAGAGGGCCACCGCACATGGCGTTGAAACATGGGGCTACTACAGGCGACTGCCACAATTCCCTTGTTAGCAGAGACAGACAGCTTTTCAAGAGAAAAGAAATACACACACACACACACACACACACACACACACACACCACGATTTTTGGAGACAAACCACCATAAGGTACTCTAGCTGGCTTTATGTGTGATAATCATTAACTTGCACGTGTCTGGCAGATAACTACTGCTAAACTGGCTTATCATGCATGCTTAAAGTCTTAGATGTTAAACTGAAGATATGACAGCTCCATGGTATGCTTAAGGGGAAGTTTTTATTGTAGATATGAGGGAGTGAAGGGGACTCTTCCAGGGCAATCCGGAAGAATTCAGAGCAGAGAGAAAAACAAGTAAACTGATTATGGCCAACAGATTGGACCTGACCATAAGAGAAGCAGGAACAGAGAGAGACTCTGAGAAAGAGACAAAGAGAGTGAGGAGGCAAAAGAGAAAATAGCATGGTTACAAAGAAAATGAGTGGCTGAGGTTTGGGAAGCCCATGAGCTGAGAGGTTTGGGGTAGGGGAGGAGGTGAGAAGAGGGAGCCTGGAGCCAGCATGGGCTGTGGTATGCTGACAGGCACTACAGACAGCCATTTGTCCTTTCTGCTGGTGCTAAGGGAAATGGCTCCTTTGGTAGAGGGGAACCAGCTTCAGAAGATGTCAAGGAATGCTGGCTAACCTCCAGATTTGGGGGAAAAGTGGTTCCCTTTGTGAAAGGTTCAGGCTTTAATGTTGACCTGCTCTACCTCTTTAAGAGACAGACCCCGCCCCCTGACAACAGGCAGGACCCGAGCAGGGATGTGCTACACCATCAAATCACAGACCTGTATGATGACTCTGCACATGCGTGGAACTTCAGTGTGCATGCACAGTCTTCCCTTTAAAAATTACAACTTCCTCCACCTTCCTCTCTCTGCCTCTTCTCTCTTCCTCCCTTCACTTCACTTCTACTCTCTCTTACTCTCTGACTCTCTTCTCTCTTACTCTCTCTGCTCTGCCAGCCTATAATAAACTGTGGTTAATGTATCTCTCGTTCTCATGTCTCATCTTGTGCCTTTTTCTTTAAGCAAAAGAATAACACTTTGGACCTGACCCTAGGCAATAAAGGTGTTTGTTTCACAAATAGTCAGCCTGCTTTAATTAAAATGTAACATACCTTTTAAGAAAAAAAAACTGATAAAATTGGTAATTCCTTATAAAAAAAAAGAGCTCTTAAAATACACATGGATTAAATGCAATACTAAAATTTAAAAAATTAAAAAGGTTTTAGAGTTGATTTTGAAAAAAGTGTAAATTCTTGGCTTCTCACGAATCTACCATTTCCTTGAACAGTCTCACACTTACAGTAAACCTGTCCCTTAAAACCGGAAATCTCAGTTTAGGCCTTCATTGATTCCCACAGTTTACGGCAATGCCTCAGGCTGTTAAGATAACCAGATGAAGCTAAATCTGTGCCCCCAGCCCAACATTCCTTGGATTTTTCCAAGACAGTCTTCCAGCAGCTGGTGAGTTTCCCTGTCTGATATTTGACTGGTTGATCCTGTTAAGCAGGACATCTGTGTTCCTTTGATTCTATTTTTCTAACAAGAAACCCAGTAATATAAAAAATAACCATGTAAGTCATATATAGTGACACATGGCTTAGAAAACATCTTCATAAAACTGGACCCTGAATAGCGAGTCTAGAAGATATAAAGGTGTTCTGAAGAGACACTTGTGTTTCTCAATGTGATCATCAGATTGTTGATAGAATGGGCCTTAAGAATAAGGGAGTTCCCCAGAAATCTCATTCTGGGTGATGGGTTGGAGCCCCTACACTGTTCCAAAGCCCCTGCCAAACAAAGGAAAAGCACCAAAAAGCCCCAGCTCCACATTCTTGGTGGCTATTGCAGCTTCCTCCCCTGAAGTTGGGGGGAGGGGTGTGACTTCTCTGGCCTCAAGCCCAGGACCAGAGAGTCTGCCCAGGAGTTGCTTTGTTCTGATGGGAGATGTCATTCTGTAAATATGTTTCTCTTATTGGGTCGATAAATAAAACACTGTGGCAAATAGAGCAGCAAGATAGGCTGATTCTGGGAAGTTAGGCAGAGAGCAGTCATCATGTGATTCCCAGGAAGAGAGGACACCAGCGAGGTCTTCTCTGGTAAGAGAAGACCATGTAGAAATACATAGATTAGTAGTTATGGCTTAATAATTAAGACAGAGCTAGCCAATAAGAAGCCCTAGTCATCGGCCAATAGATTTATAACTAATATAGCATCTGTGTGTTCATTTGGGGCTAGGCAGCTGCAGGACCAGGCTGGCGGGAAAGAACTATCTACTTGTAACATTGTTTAGTATACTTGTTAGCATTCAGGCATTATGCTGACCTACCCCTGTCACCTGGCAGGAGGCGCCTGCCAGTACTCAGGCAGTATTCTGACCTGCTCTGGGTCCTGACAGTGTCATCAGGTATATGGCTAGAGCACATCCTCTCATAAAAGGTAGGCCCACCCACCTCCTGCCTGTCTTTCTTCTCCAGTTCCTGTCTCCAGAGTCCAGTCTTCTCCCTCTGCTTCCCCTTTCCCATTCCCTTCCCCCAATAAAAAACCCTCCACATGAGCCCTGTCCTATGATGCTGTCTCTTTCATTTGGCCTGGTCTGGCTTACTATATCAACAGAGAAACTAATGGGGGAGGGGGACCTACTACTGGGAAAAGAAGAGTCTCAGGTGAAAGAAAAAGAACATCAAAGACTCCATTCTGATATGAATATCAGGATTGTATCCCGGTCCTTCTAATTCCCTCCTAGGCAATGGTGAGCTCTTCCACATCAAGACCACATTCATGGGGACTTTAAAGTGTTGGATGGACTCATCTCCAACACCACTGGCAGTCAAGTGCCCTGTAACTGGACATTCTTTTATGTTTTATGTTTCTAAAATATTTTTTATGTTTTTTAATTTATTTTTTAATTTAACATCTTTTTTGACTCTTTGGGAGTCAAAATGACTCTTTGGGAGTCATCATGCACCCCAATTCTGCTCACCTCCCAATCCCCCCATATCCTCCCCTCATCCCTGCCTTGACTCCTCCACAAAAGGAAACAAATCAAAGTAAGCAAGCAAGCAAACAGAGCAAAAACAAAACAAAAATCCTCTAAAATACTTTTGTGACTAGATTTAAATATTGATTTTGGAGCTGGGTCTAGTGGCACATGCCTTTAACCCCAGCACTGGGATGCAGAGGCAGGCAGATCTCTGTGAATTTGAGGCCAGCCTGGCCTACAAAGTCAGTTCTAGGACAGCCAGGGCTACACAAAGAGATCCTGGTTTGAAAAACCAAAATCAAACAAACAAAAATTGATGATGATGTTTAATATTCTTCCTAGTAAAGAATAAAATATTAGCCTTGATTTTAATGAACTTACAAATGAGAATATCATGTCTTTCCATATGATGATACCTTTTTGTTTGACAATTCCTACCCTAAACCCCTACCTTATTCAAAGCTAGTATTTAAAGAACCAGTTTTTTCATTGTCTTTATATGTATGTGTCTTGTGTGTATGTGTGTGTTTGCATTGTTCAGTGTAATTTCGATACAGTAAGAAAGTCTACTTTCTTAATTAAACTTTAACTCTATCCTAACTAGATTTTTATCTTACCCAAAGATTTTTAATTCTTCTTACCTAAATTATGAGAAAGACATTAATGTTTAATAACAATAACAAACAACACCCATGAAGTTTTATGTCTTAAATAATGATGTTTCTTGGTTTAGCTGGTATCTAATATATTCTATATTACAATTCTGTGGGTTTTTAAAAAATTAAACAACGTGTATTTTAATAATAAAAGGAGAGACAAGGGGCTGGAGAGATGGCTCAGAGGTTAAGAGCACTGACTGCTCTTCCAGAGGTCCTGAGTTCAATTCCCAGCAACCAGATGGTGGCTCACAACCATCCACTATGAGATCTGGTGCCATCTTCTGGTGTGCAGATATACATGGAAGCAGAATGTTGTATACATAATAAATAAAATCTTTTTTAAAAAAAAAAGGAGAGACAATACTACAATGATCCTTTCAAAAGTCCCATTTCCAGCCATTTAAACACAAATAAGATAGTTCATTGGATACAAATAAATACAGGGGCTATGTACTCAAAGTTTTTAAAAGTTTGTAAATTTCACAGGCTGCTCTACCAGGGATCAGGTAAGATAACTGTAGATGCTATTCTATCCTCCCTCTCCACTAAATCTAATCCTCCAATCCTCCAGTGGAAATAGAATCATTACAGAAAACCCAAACTGAGGGAAACCTAGAAATGAAAAATTTAGGATCTTGAACAGGCAAGCATCACCAACAGAATACACGAGATAAAAGAGAGAATCTCAGGATTTGAAGATACACTAGAGGAAATGGATACTTCAGCCAAAGAAAATGTTAAATCTAAAAAGAAAATATCCAGGAAACCTGGGTTACTATGAAAATACCAAATCTAAGAATAGTAAGAATAGAGGAAGGAGAAGAAACCCAGCTCAAAGGCACAGAAAATATTTTCAACAAAATCTTAGAAGAAAATTTTCCCTAACCTAATGTTTATATTGTTCAGATGAAACACCATGACCACAAAGCAAGTTGGGAAGGAATGGGTTTACACTTCCACATTGCTGAGCAAGTCCAAGGACAGCCAGGATTACACAGAGAAACCCTGTCTCAAAAAAACAAAAGATAAAAGAAATTTAAAAATAATAATAAAATCAGTACTCCAACGAATTGGAAAATCTAAAAGAAATGGATATTTTCCTCAATATATAACTCAGGTAAATCATTACCAGTCATGTTCAGGAAGTAATTGTACTAAATGGACACACACAAACCCAAGGGAAGCTGAAACACATAGACTTGGCCTAATACTGTCCGATTTCCCCTATGAAATATGTCTGCAAGGGAAAAAAGTTAAAACATAGTTCCTTAAACTTAATCTGTAATATAATGTGACCAGACACTGTGAAGACACGGAGCAACCTAAGTGTCTGTCAATGGACAACTGAAAAAGGAAACTGATGCAAACACACATCTCACATACACGAGTGTGAGCATGTGTATACACAGTTGATAAAGTAGGTGTGTGGGAGTGAGACGACAATTTGTGGGAGTCAGTTCTCTCCTTCTGTCATTTGGGTCCTGGGAATAGAACTCAGGTTGTCAGGCTTGGTGGCAAGTGCCTTTCTTTTTTTTTTTAAGATTTTATTTAATTATTATGTATACAGTCTATACAGTCTTCTGCCTGCATGCCAGCAGAGGGCACCAGATCTCATTCAAGGTGGTTGTGAACCACCATGTAGTTGCTGGGAATTGAACTCAGGACCTTTGGAAGAACAGTCAGTGCTCTTAACCACTGAACCATCTCTCCAGCCCCCCCCCCTTTTTTTAAAGATTTTATTTATTATGTATACAACATTCTGCTTCCATGTATATCTGCACACCAGAAGAGGGCACCAGATCTCATAATGGATGGTTGTGAGCCACCATGTGGGTTGCTGGGAATTGAACTCAGGACCTCTGGAAGAGCAGTCAGTGCTCTTAACCTCTGAGCCATCTCTCCAGCCTGCAAGTGCCTTTCTTTACCTACTGAACCATCTTACCTTCCCTTACCTGAGATTTTTGATGTCATAAGAGGATTTTTAGTATGGCGTGAATAAGAGCCTTTATTTTTTAAAAAATATTAAGTTCAGTCAAAAACACCTGCTGACTCCCAACTTGTTTTTATGTATTAAAATCATGATTTTCTTCCATGAAGCTTCTTTAAATTTAAATATATTTATTTAGTTTTGTTACTATTATTATTAGCATGCATGTGGGCACTCACATACATACCACAGTGTACTTACAGAGGTCAAAGGGCAACTTTTGGGAGTCAGCCTGGGTTTTAGATATTAAACTCACATTGTTGGCTTTGAGAAGCAAGCATTTTTATCCAGTGAGCCACCCCACTGGCCCTCTGTACAGCTTTTATTTTATTTGATAGTCTAGTAAGTCGTAAACATCTATCATATTTTTATCATTGTATGTATGATTGGGAAGCAGGACACAGGTGTAAGGCCAGAAAGACAACTTTCAGGAGCTTGTTCTCTCCTTCTACCACAGGATCAGGGAATCAACACCACGCATTAGGTTTGGACAGAAAGCACTTTACCCACCAACATCTCAAAGGCACCATAAGGAATAATTCTACAAAGTACTGATGGGGGATGTCCTTCTGTATATATGTTTCTTTTATTGGTTGATGAATAAAACACTGATTGGACAGTAAAGGCAGGAAAATAGATGGGACTAGGAGACAAAGAGAATGCTGGGGGAGAGGCAGAGAGGTGCCATGTAGAGACTGGGAAGATAGGATGTGACAGGCGTTCTCTGGTAAGATAAGGCCATGTAGAAATACATAGATTAGTAGTTATGGGTTAATAATTAAGACAGAGCTAGCCAGTAAGAAGCCCTAGCCATCATCCAACAGTTTTATAATTAATATAGCGCCCGTGTGTTTACAGAGTACACAGAATTCAGGCACAGGCAACACTTTCTGACTGGGACGCAAGAAATAAGGCCAGTATCTGGCAAATAGGACCTCACAAAATTAAAATGCTCTGGTCAGTCAAGCAAACAGCTAATCAATTAGAGAGATGGCTACAGGATGGGGTGTATATACCTGCAAGCTATATACCTGAAAGGATTATATATAAAACATACAAAGAATTCAGAAAACTTTACACAAGAACTCAACCAACCTAATCAACAAATGGCCTAATAGAATTCTTCAGAGATGACATGCAAATGGCCAATGATCATATGAACAACATCTCACTAGCCATTAGAGAAATGCAGATCAAAACTACAATGAGATTCCATCCTAGCCTAGTTAAAGTGACAGACATTAAGAAAACAAAGAGGAGTCAGGTGGTTGTAGCACATAACTTTAATCCCAGCACTCTGGAGAAAGAAAGTGGATCTCTGTGAGTTCCAGGACAGAGAAACCCTGTCTCTAAGAAACAAAACAAAACAAAACAAAACAAAACAAAAAGGAGGAGGAGGAAGTCATGTTATTTGTAGGAAAAAGTTAAGTGGCTTTATATTAAGTGAATTAAAGCTAGCCTTGGGAAGATAAATACGGTACTTTTTATGTCATTTGTGGTTGCTAGATTTTTTAGAGATACATAAAATCTTACAGGCAGGAGATCAATCCACTCTGCCCAGCACCCTCTGGATCCTGTGAGGCTCACTCCCCAACACCTTAAGAGCAGAAAGGAGCCTACTCACCAGGTTAGAGGCCACATCCTGCTCATCGAGTCACTCTGACCCACAGCCTCTCACAGGCCCCTGGGACCTCAGTCCCAGTCCTTAGGACCCCACAGGGCTCCCTTGTCAGTAGCCCCATCTCATCTTGACAGTACTTGCCTGGAGCTCTTTTGCCCAGTGTCTTAGGACCTGAGCTGACCTTGCTTTCCAGGCCCAAGGCCATATCTCATTCCCTCCAGTACCCTAATCCCCAGCCTCTCAGGGCCCATGTGGAACTTGTTTTTCAGTGCCATAGAACCCAAGTGAAGTTCACTCCCCAGGTTTAAAGCCACACCTCCCTCTGCCAACCCCTAACCATCAGTGCCTCGGGACCCACATGGACCCTCTTCCCCAGAGCTTCAGGGCCTGAGTGGAGCTCAATCCCAGGTACAGGTCACATCTCCAGCCCCATACCACTCTATCATCAAACATCCTTGACCTGTGCAGACCCCCTTCCCAGATGAGAGACCACACACTCACCCCTATTTGGCACCTCAATTCTCAGTATCCCAGAACTCATGTGAGGTGATCACAAAATGTCTCAGAACCCAATGGAGCTTGTTCCCCTGATTAGAGGCCACGGCTCCCTTCCTCCAGCCCTAAACCCCAGCATCACAGGACCCATGTGGTACTCAATCCCCACATCAAAGGCTATAGCTATACCTCCCTTTACATGCTAACCTTCCTATCACATGACCCACACAGAACACCTGCTGACTCCCAACATCAGATTTAATAATATAGCATAGCATTTTACTGCCCTAACCTTGACCCTCCTAATGAAGTATGGAATGTCATGTCTATCTCCTCAAGTCAGAGGCCACTATAACCCTGCTTCCTGGAATATCCATGTGTGCCTCAGGTCAGAGACCACATCCCTGCCATCCCTGGAAGCACACCTCTTCTCTGCCAACTTGCATGGAATAGTTGCCTATGAGGTCAGAGGCCATACAGTCCTCTACTGCCACACCCAGGCATCAGTACTGAGCAAGTCTAAGACCGAACTTTAAGCACCACCAAGCTGACCTAACCCAGTAAGCTGTTAAATGTTGAACACAAATGTCTATAGAACACAGGTGGGCCAGAAACTCATGGCAAAAGCCATGACCATCATAAAAATACAGTTGACATTAAAAACCAACATAATGTGTCTCTTTCAAAGCTCACCTAACCAATGATGGGATCCAACAAGAATAACTTAGATGAAATTCCAGGTAAGAATTTAAAAGAGGGGGCTGGAGAGATGGCTCAGAGGTTAAGAGCCCTGACTGCTCTTCCAGAGGTCCTGAGTTCAATTCCCATCAACCACATGGTGGCTCACAACCATCTGTTATGAGATCTGGTGCCCTCTTCTGGTGTGCAGATAAACATGGAAGCAGAATGTTGTATACATAATAAATAAAAAAAAATCTTTTAAAAAAAGAATTTAAAAGAACAATCATAAATATGTTGAAAGGATTCAAAGAAGACATAAGCATGAAATTAAAGAGGACAGCAATAAGCACCTGAATGAATTCTAAGAAATACAAACAAACAAATGAATGAAATAAGAAAGACAGTTAAGAATATGAAGATATTTGGGTATAGTAGTGCATGCCTTTTAATTCCAGCACTTGGGGGGCAGAAACAGGCAGTTTTCTGTGAATTCCAGGCCAGCCTGGTCTACACATTAAGTTCCAGACCAACCAGAGCTACACAGAGAGACCCTGTTTCAAAACAAGCAAAAAAAAAAACCAAAAAGTAGAGTGAGAAACTTGTTACATGACATGAGGTGGGACCTTTAATGGGCCCCATGGCTGGTGCAAGACAAATATGCCATCAGATAGGACTTATGCATAGAGTTTATTGGGAGAAGGGAGGAGAAAGAGGGAGAGAGAAAAAGAGAGAGACAGAGATGGTGACATGCCTCTTCAGAGAGATAGCAGAGGGAAGTGGGCAGAGCTTAGCTCTTAAAGGGACCTTTGCACCTGAATACAGAGCCAGAGTACTGCCTGCCGTTTGTGCCAGGTCCCCAAAGGGGTGTATCCAGGTTTGTTTGCCTGGATGATAACAAAAATAGCGATAGAAACACTGAAGAAAATGTAAAATGAAATGAAGCTTGAAATGAAAATTTCTGTAAGTCAAAAACCAAATGGAAATCTTAACTAATAGAATGGACCCTGTGGAACACAAAAGATTGGGGATCAAAGTCAAAGCAGGGGAAGTGGGTCAGTCTGTTGCAGAATATTTTGTCACTATACAAATCCTGAGACTGCATTAATTAAATAAAACCAACCTTGGGTCAGGAGGTTGAGCCAGCAATAAGTTGACAGAAAGTAATCACAGAAAGTCAGAGGGAGTCCAGAAGACAGACAGACACACAGGAAGTGGTAGGGAGGGACTTTGAATGTAGTTGTCCTTTTTGATTTGGGGCTGCAGAAAGATGCTCTCTTGTTGGGTTGGTAGCTAAGCAGGAAGATCATCTGGTTGCTTCTCAGCCTCTCTGAGCTAGGTAGATTTTTCACCCCAGCATCTAACGCCTGAGTCTTTACTAGGAAATGGAACAATAGAGATTTGGTTAAAAACTACATTTGGCGGCATCAGCAAGAGATGATGGTTGGTTCCTAGCTGGGCGGTGGTGGCGCACACCTTTAATCCCAGCACTCAGGAGGCAGAGGCAGGTGGATCTCTGAGTTTGAGACCAGCCTGGTCTACAAGAGGCGGTTCCAGGACAGCCTCCAAAGCCACAGAGAAACCCTGCCTTGAAAAACCAAAACAAAACAAAACAAAAAAAAGATGGTTCCTCCGGGATGCAAAAGTCCCACTGAGCCTCTGCCTGAGCAGTGGGACAGTAATTTCAGAGCCACAGTCAGCTGTTGAAACAACAATAGATTCAGGTACAGCTGAAGTTCCGGTGGTAAAACAACATCATGCAATCAAAAAAAGAAAGAAAAAGAAAAAATTAAAGCTCCATAGCAGAGGGTCTATTTACCAGCTGATGGCTGCTGAATCAGAGAAAGCCAACCTCCTTTGGAAACATGGTGACTGATGGTTTGCCCATGCCCAGGTGGATGGCCTCACACCCTTGCAATGAAGTTGCAAGGGGAAAGGGTTGGAGGCACTGGGAGAGTTGGAGGGCGATAATAGTAAATGGACATGATCAAATTACATTACATAAATGTGTACACTGTTCAAAAAATTAAAAATATTACTTAAAACAACAGTGAATTCAAACGTCAATGAAAAAGGCAAACCCATGAGAATAATAGCTGGCTTTTCAATAGGAACTCTATTAGGGTCATGTAGTTCAAGTTCTGAAAGACCACAGATGCCAACCCAGGCTACAAACATAGAAAAATTATCAATGACAACCAAAGGGGAAAGAAAATCTTCCAGTGGGGGGAAAAAAAAAAGCTACAAGAATTTATGTCAGTAAGTCAGTCCTACAGAATATTCTGGAAGGAATACTTCAGATTCAGGATAACAATGAGAATATCCAAGAGGCTACAGGTAGAAAAATTGGTGCTAAGACAGTTGCTCAGCAAAAGAGGACTAACAAGGCACACAGAACTATAATCAGCAAGATGACAGAATTAATGCACAGATTTCAACAATAGCCCTCTGGACAGTTCCCAAATGAAAAGATACATTCTTGTGGATTAGGTTAGATTAGAAAACAGGATATATCCTCTTGCTACCTATAAGAAACTTACCTCATCATCAAAAGTAGACACTATTGCTGGGTGTTGGTGGCACATGCCTTTAATCCCAACACTCTGGAGGCAGAGGCTGTTGGATCTCTGTGAGTTCAAGGCCAGCCTGGTCTACAGAGTGCCTGGGTAGGTTCCAAAGCTACACAGAGAAACGATGTCTCGAAAAACAAAACAAAACAACAACAAATAGGCACTATCCTAGAGTGAAAGGATGGAGAAAAGTAATTTAAGCAGATAGAACCAAGAAATAAGTAGGTGTTGCCATTTCAATATCTGTGGAGTATGCTTCAAACCAAAAGTAATAAAGGGATTTTTCTAAAGGACATTTTTATTGATACGAGGACTAATAAATCAAGAAGGCATTACAGCGGAAGTAGAGATGGCTCAGTGGTTAATAGCCCTGGCTGTTCTTCCAGAAGACCAGGGTTCAATTCCCAGCACCCACAGGTGGCTCACAACTGTGTGTAGGTCTGGTTTCAGAGGATCCAATGTCCTTTTCTGGCCTGTGCTGGCACTAGGCACACTCATCATACACAGATACTCATGCAGACAAAATACACACACACACACACACACACACACACACACACACACACACACACTAAATCTTAAATACAAAGAACCAACGATTCTTTAAAAAATTAAACAAGACTGACAATCCCTTAGTCAATTTCAGAAAAAAAGATAAAAATTAAGAAAATTGGGGATGAAAATGGAGATAATACAACAGATAGGAATAAAATTCAGAAGATAATAAGGGTATGCTTTAAAAACATAGACTATTATGTTCTGTTGATCTAGATGTCTGCCTTGTGCTCATACAATGCTGATTTTATTACTACAGCCCTGTAATATAGCTTGAAATCCTATACAATAGTCTCTCCAGCAACCACATGGTGGCTCACAACCATCCGTAATGAGATCTGGTGCTCTCTTCTGGTGTGCAGATATGCATGGAAGCAGAATGTTGTATGCATAATAAATAAATAAAATCTTTAAAAAAATCTATAGCCCTACTATATACGGATGACACATTGGTGGAGAAAGAAATCAGAGAAGCATCATCCTTTACAATCGCCACAAACAACATAAAATACCTTGGAGTAACACTAACCAAAAACGTGAAAGACCTGTACCATAAGAATTTTGAGTCTCTAAAGAAAGAAATTAAAGAAGATACCTGAAAATGGAAAGATCTCTCATGCTCTTGGTTAGGCAGGATCAACATAGTAAAAATGGCAATCTTGCCAAAAGCAATCTACAGATTCAATGCAATCCCCAACAAAATCCCAACACAATTCTTCACTGACCTTGAAAGAACAATTCTCAACTTTATATGGAGAAACAAAAGACCCAGGATAGCCAAAACAACCCTTTATAATCGAGGGACTTCTGGAGGCATCACCATCCCTAACTTTAAGCTCTATTACAGAGCTATAGTCTTGAAATCAGCTTGGTATTGGCACAAAAATAGACAGGTAGACCAATGGAATAGAGTTGAAAACCCTGATATTAACCCACACATCTACCAATATCTGATTTTTGACAAAGAATCCAAATTTATTCGATGGAACAAAGAGAACATCTTCAACAAATGGTGTTGGCATAACTGGATGCAAACATGTAGAAGACTACAAATAGACCCAAGCCTTTTGCCCTGCACAAAACTTAAGTCAAAATGGATCAAAGACCTCAACATAAACCCAGCCACACTGAACCTACTAGAAGATAAAGTGGGAAATACCCTTGAATTAATCGGTACAGGAGACCACTTCTTGAACATAACACCAGTAGCACAGACACTGAGATCAACAATTAATACATGGGACCTCCTGAAACTGAGAAGCTTCTGTAAGGCAAAGGGCATGGTCAGCAAGACAAAACGACAGCCCACAGACCGGGAAAAGATATTCACCAACCCCACATCTGTCAGAGGGTTGATCTCCAAAATATACAAAGAACTCAAGAAGCTATTCTCCAAAACACTAAACAATCCAATTAAAAAATTGGGTACAGAACTAAATAGACAATTCTCAATAGAGGAATATAAAATGGCTGAAAGACACATGAGAAAGTGTTCACCATCCTTAGCCATCAGGGAAATGCAAATCAAAACAACTCTGAGATACCTTCTTACTCCTGTCAGAATGGCTAAAATAAAAAACACCAAGGACAGTTTATGCTGGAGAGGATGCAGAGAAAGAGGAACACTCCTCCACTGCTGGTGGGAGTGCCAACTTGTACAGCCACTTTGGAAATCAGTATGGCGACTCCTCAAGAAAATGGGAATCAGTCTACCACAAGATCCAGCAATTCCACTGCTAGGCATATACCCAAAAGAAGCACATTCATTCATCAAGGACATCTGTTCATAGCAGCATTATTTGTAATAGCCAGAAACTGGAAGCAGCCTAAATGCCCTCAACCGAAGAATGGATAGAGAAAATGTGGTACATTTACACAATGGAATACTACTCAGCAGAAAAAAAACAATGGAATCTTCAAATTTGCAGGAAAATGGATGGAACTCGAAGAAACCATTCTGAGCGAGGTAACCCAATCACAAAAAGTCAAACATGATATTTACTCACTCATATATGGATTTTTGACATAGAGTAAGGGATTACCATCCTACAATCCACACTGTCGGACATACTAGTAAACAAAGAAGACCCTAAAAGAGACAAACTTTGTCCCCTGGAGAAGGGGAAAGGGTCACCATCCCCTGAGCAAATTGAGAACATGGGAAGGGGGGGAAGCTACGAGAGTGAGAAGGGAAGAAAAGGAAGGATGCAGAGATCATGAGGAAGCAGAAATTTTGAGTCAGGTGTAGATTAGAAGAAAGGACATATGACAGGTACGATTTTAGTTGGAGGGGTGGTAGAGGAGGAAGGGAGGGAGAAGGGAACTGGGATGGTCATGTAATTCAATCTTGTTTGTAATTCAAATATATAAAATTAAATTTAAAAAGAAAAATAAATAAATAAATAAAACACACACACAAAAAAAAAAAGAAAGAAAGAAAGAAAGAAAATACTCCACGGGTTTGAACAGCCCAATCTTATGGAGGCATTTTCTCTATTGAGGTTCCCTTCTCCCTGATGACTTCAGCTTGTGTCAAGTTGATATAAAACTATCCAGCACATAGACCTACCATAAGACCTAGCCATACCATTTCTTGCCATATATTCAAAGGACTCAACATACCACTCTACAGATACTTCACTTAGCTATATTCATATTCACAATAGCTAGGAAATACAAACAACCTAAATATTCTGAATGGATAATAAAAATGTGGCTCATACACACAATAGAATACAATTCAGCTGTAAAGAAAAGCAAAATTGTGAAATTTTCAGGCAAATTTATGTATCTAGAAAATATATTGAATAAGATAGCACAGACCCAGAAATACAGATGACTTGTTTTCTCTTTCATCTATGGTTCCTAGCTCTAAACCTTCAGATATGAGTCTATAACCTGAAGTAACCGCAAAAACACAGAAAATTCAAATGGGAGCATTCGGAGGGGTGGCAAAAGATCTCTAGAGAATGAATAGAGGACACAGATTCTATGAAGGGTCAAATGAGAAAATTGAGGGGTCTTTAACTGGAGAGAGGTGAGGGAGGGTGCCTGGGGCCAGCCCCAGCAATTGACAAGTTCCAGAAAGGAGGCAAGAAGTCAGTGAGAAAGGAGTGAGTCAGGCACAGTGGTCAGGAGACTTTTAAAGCTTGACTGACTGGCAGATAGAGTGCTTCCTTATTTATACAGAACTCAGAAAGCAGGGATAGATTCACTTTGTTCCAAAACATAGATCATATCATTTCTGGTCCCGGACACGTATCCAACTTCCTCTTGCATATCTTTTAGTCTAATCCTGGCATGCTTTTGTTCCTTGGTCATTTGACACCACAGTAGCTCTGTACGAGATAACTTTTCTAAAAAAGGGAGGTCCTGATACCTGCATATATGTCTGTGTGAGGGTGTCAGTTCTTGGAGTTACAGACAGTTGTGAGCTGCCACATGGGTGCTGGGAATTGAACCCAGGTGCTCTGGGGAGAACAACCAGTACTCTGAACTGCTGAGCCACCTCCCCTGACCCCTATACCTCCTCCTCCTCCTTCTCCTCCTCCTCCTCCTCTTCCTTCTCCTCCTCCTCCTCCTTGTTGTCTTCTTCTTCTTCTTCTTCTTCTTCTTCTTCTTCTTCTTCTTCTTCTTCTTCTTCTTCTTCTTCTCCTCCTCCTCCTCCTCCTCCTCCTCCTCCTCCTCCTCCTCCTCCTCCTCCTTCTTCTTCTTCTTCTTCTTCTTCTTCAAGACAGGGTTTCTCTATGTGGCCTTGGCTGTCCTGTCCTGGAACTCACTCTGTAGACCAGACTGGCTCCCAAGTGCTGGGACTAAAGTTGTGTGCCACCACCAGCTGACAATACTTCATTCTTTTATCATCTTTCCACACCATTATTTTGCTCATCAATATAAGGCTCTGTGTAAGGCAAGGTTAATTCTAAATCTAATTTTGTTGCTGTATATAACTTGTAATGACCTGAGTGTATCGTAGGAAGAGACTTTACTTTGTGTGTAAGTACAGGGCAGATGTTTCGAGAATATCTCAGAAGCTTATAAAGAGACTTCTGACTTCTTTATGTGTGTCACAACCTCCAGGGCCCAAGGAAGACCTTCAAGTTGATAAGGGTATCTCTCTAAAAGTGGGAGGGATAGTATGCTCAGGACTTTCCAGGGGAATCTTAGAAGCTGTACTCCTGGGAGCAGGCATAAATGACTCATAAGAAATTTCTCGTTAATTCAATAACCCAAAGTTGCACAAATATTAAAAGCATGTAACATGCAGAGATAAAAACCAAAAGTGAAAAAACAGCCAGGACAGTGATTATGCAGCTCAGTTTTGCTGGATCTTTGTCAACCAGCTGTCCTGGCTTTGTGGCTTTTGCAGTTCCCATCAGATAGTCTGTGCAGGAGGGCAATTGTTGGGTAGCAAACATTCTGCCCTGCAGAGGTACTCCTAAAGCAAGAAAGTAAACAACTCAAAAGAGTTGTTTAGAAAGCCCGTCAAAAATACCAGAGTCCCTAGTCTCCTCCCTCCCAAGAGGAAGCAAGAGAGACTGCTGAGAATCAGTCAGATAAGACAAGCTGCAAAGAAGCAAGCCTCTGAGAGCAGACCAGCTGCCTGGAGGGGTTCAGATGAACTGACTCTCTTGGAAAGGACAATCTCCAGACTGTTGAGCTGCTGGCAGGCCATTCTGTGTGCTTCAGATTACCAGCATTGAGAGCTGTCACTCATGCCAGGGAAGGCCTTGGGAATTCATCTTCGGGTCATTTCTGCTCCATTAAATAACGCTTCATCCATATTCTTGATTCACGGTGAACTTTGGTGGTATCTGTACTTTGCTATGCCATTAGTTCCCTATCTGGGTGAGTAACTTCTCCCCAGGAAAAGTTTGTCACACAAGAGCAATATGCCGGAGATGGAGGGAGAAAGGATAAATAACACTAAGGATGTCTGAAAAGCCACAAGGAAGCATATTATTTTATACTTACCTAAAAATATATATGTATATTTCTGGGCAGTGGTGGCACTTGCCTTTAATCCCAGTACTCAAGAGGCAGAGGCAGGTGGATGTCTGAGTTTGAGGCCAGACTAGTCTCTGTGTAGCCAGGGCTACAGAGAAAAACCCTGTCGCAGAAAGTGTGTGTGTGTGTGTGTGTGTGTGTGTGTGTGTGTGTGTGTGTATGTGTGTGTACAGTTTAAGTGAAGTTATACCATAGTGTAACTTTTATAGTAATGATGCTCCCCCTAAGAACCATAAACACAGGAGTTAGAGGACTCAGTGTGGGACTGACCTGCAAGCTTCCACACTGACAATTCTCATAGCATCTGAAGGTGCTCTGTAAGCTACTAGGGGAGAAAGTCAATAATAAGTAGTCAATAGCAACCCAACTATAATGCCTATGACCAATGGCCAGAATTGCAAGATATCCCAAAAATCGACATACTGGCATTTATAACTTGGGGGTAAACCACAGATGCCTAATTGAACAGAATTCACTCCAGGTGCTGTAAACCTAGCCCATTTACCCATGGCTAATGAGGCCTTGGACCCTAGAAGAAAACTCATCACTGCCTCATTCCTAAAAAGCATAATTCTAACCGTTCTTTTTGGAACTGAGATAATTATTACAAAAAATCCACAACTGATAAAAATGCAGAGTACAACTGGCCATGTGGTGCCCAACCCCCAACTGGTACATCTACAGCACAACTCCTACACCCAAAGCTCAGAGAGTAGGCCAGTGGTCCAGTGTGCAGCAAGATAATGTTTTCTATATATGACAGGGAAGCTGCACTCATGAAACCTCAACAGTGTGGTCTCTTCAACAACAAATCCAGTTGGCATGCAAATGTAGATGGAAAATCTTACAGAACTCCACTGAGATGAAGATCTATAGGAAATTAATGGATGCATTAAGGGAGAATCCATCTCCTCCATGGAAAAGTCCCTTGATAGGTTTGTGTGTGTGTGTGTAAATTTATAATATATATATATGTATATATGTGTGTCAAAGAGGTTATAAATTTGAGATGAAGTCAAGGAGACATAGGAGCAATTAGAGAAAGGAGAGGAGAGGTTTAAATGATGTAAATCCAGCACTCATGAATTCTCAAAATAAAATGAAAAAGTAGTTACTTGAATTATCAATGAGTACAGGAGTATAGTATTGTTCGTTGTAAAAGGGCACATTTTATTTTTTTCGGCAGCAATTGCTAATGCCTATTAGGAGTGCAAATTTCCTTGGGTTTGGTCTGTAGTGCTAAAGAAATAGAAAAAAAGTACAAAAGTGAAAATTCTGTAATCTCTGATGGGTAACTGAATTTCTAGGAACTCATTATTACAAATGCAATTGTATAACACACACACACATATACATATATATGCACACGCAGCTGCAATACATTTATGTAGTAGTGAGGAATGAACTAAAAATGGCTTTTACTTAAGCAAAGTTAATGGGGTGGGTGGAGGGGATATCCATGTATGTATTATTCACTTTCTTACTAGTATGGTGGCTTAAATCATAAAAAGAATAAATATGACTTTAACTAATAAGCAGAGAATATGAATTTTTTTCAAAACATGGTGAGATTTTATAATTAACCATATCCAGGCTATTTATTTCTAGTTTGAGGACAGCAAAGTCAAATGTATTAAGTGGCTTATCTAAAGATGTATATCTGGCTGAAGTTGAGCAATGACAATTACCCATGTCTATGATGCCTCATCCATTAGTCTTTGGAATATAACATAAAATTATTTTGTTGCTATTGCTGTTGTGAGAATGAAAGATACCTTGCCTGCTTGGAGCAGAAGGCCTTTTCTTTGTATTATGCTATAGAATATGAGTTAGAGAAAACATACTTCCAGACGCACATCTCATTCTATAACTGGCCAGTTGTTACAACAGAGCCGCAAATGGCTTATCTGGAAGACACATTCATACATACCATAGCGCAGCTAGAGGAACCAGCTTCTGGGCTCCATGCAGGGCTCAGAGAAAACTCCAGAGCTGAGAACTTAAGACTTTTTATTTGAGGGATTTCAGAGGAAAGAAGTGTCAAGCATCTGCTTTTGTTGATGGTAGCACTCTTTATTCTCTCACGATGGATTCAGCCATTCTGCTAGTTTCTGCCATGCATTTCTGCTGATTTCTGCTAGCTCTCCTTGTTCTACATAGTTTGTAAAGACCCACAGAGCCTTGTTGGCATTATGCCTGAGGGTAATAGATAAGTAACAGAGTCTTCCCAACAGCTCACAGTGCAATAAATCCAGATTGTAAGAAAAGAGAACTTTCTCCTAATTAGTGGGCTGCAAAAGGAGAAGTCTTTTGTGTTATCTTATCTATGGAGGTAGCCTTGTAAAACTAAACTACTAAGAGAGATGAGGAAATTGTGTGTTATATCCTATATTTCTAAGTGTATAAAGGTTTTAAACATTTGTGGTTAGCAGTCATAAAAGCCAGGCTTTCTCTGACAAGAGACTGTTTACAGAGAGCAATGTATTAAGTCAGAGGGAGGGCAGCAGTACAAGCTGCAGGGGCAGGGGGTAGGGGGGGAATGCAGATGAGTCTACTTAGCATTCTCCAGGGCACAGTGACATTAAAAGCATTTTAAATCTTTTTTTTTTTTGGGGGGGGGGGCGGTGGAGGCAGTTCCTTGATAGGGTTTCTCTGTAGCTTTGGAGGCTGTCCTGGAACTCACTCTGTAGACCAGGCTGGCCTCAAACTCACAGAGCTCCATCTGCCTGCCTCTGCCTCTGCCTCCCGAGGGCTAGGATTAAAGGCATGTGCCACCAAAACCCAGCACATTTTAAATCTTAAGATATATTTTTCTGTCCTGCATGTAATCCTTGACCATAAAAGGAGACTTGTAACTCTTTTTCAAGGCTATGAAGTCAGTTTAAATTTTGTAGATTTCTTGCTGGAGATATCCAAAGCTCATGGCAAAATGCTAGCACAAAGAACCCAAGGAATTCTGATCACTGTTGTCATTTGCTGCTGAGATTCCTTCCTGGGAGAGATGTAATCAGTGTCTACCGGTTTCTTAGGGTTCCAGTGACTAACAGGCATGATTCCACCACAGTTCACACCATTGAGTTTAATTGACTTCCTTACAGAGCATAGGTGAGGAGGGGACTTACAGAGGGGGGTACTCCCCCTGCCCAATAGGTCACACCTGGAAAGCCTTAACTCATCTTCCCCCGCCTAACTACGCAAGCCCCTCCCAGAGACCATGTGCGATGACAGCAATCTGACTATTCACTCTGAGAGCAGCTGATGCTCAGGAGAGGTTTCTGTGACCCTTCCCACCACTCCATGAGTGAGTATAAACAGCCAATGAGCCCAGCTGGGATAATGCAAGAGGGCACAATTGAACTTCCTAAGAGGCAGTTGCTTGGCTTCTATGAGTCACTCACAGCATCACTATTTTATTGTTTCTCTAGGAAACTGCAGGTTTCTTCAGGAATATAAATAGTGACAAGGGATGCAAAAGGGCATGGATAAAGAGCAAAGGATGGAATTGTCATTTGGGAGACAACAGTGACAAGTGATGCAAAAGGGCATAAGGAACAAAGGGGGTAGAATTGTCACTTGGGAAACCGGATGCCTTCTAGCTGAAGTATTTCCATTCCTACTTTTCACTGGGAAAAAGCAATGTTTTAAACTTATATTGATTCTTTGTGGATTTCACACCATGCATTCTGATCCACATATCTCCCTGTCTCCTCATCTCCACCCTCTGCCCTTGCAACCTCCCTCCCAAATCAAAACCAAATTTAAGAGAAAACTCAAAAACCAAACAAAACAAAGAAACAAAACAACAAAAACCAAACCAACAACAACAAAAAAGAAGTGTAGCAGGCTTTAAAAAATAAAAAGTATAGCAGGCTTTCTTGGACTGCCGGCCCCCAGACCATGACATGGAGACTTATTACTAACTATGAATGCTTGGCCTTAGCTTAGGCTGTTTCTAGCTAGCTTTTTTAACTTAAACCAACCCATTTCTATTAACCTAAGTGCTGCCCACAGGCTCATTTACTTTGTTTATATACATCCATCGGGCTTTCCTGGCTGACTGGCTGGCCCTGCTTTCTCTGCTCAGCAGCCCTGCCTATCCCTCCTCTGCCTAGCTATTGATTGTTCAGCTTTTTATTAGACCAATCAGGTATCTTAGGCAGGCAAGGTAAAACAACAACACATCTTTACATAGTTAAATACAAGCAGCATAAACAAATGCAATACATCTTTACATAGTTAAACAACTACTTTGCAACACAAAGAGAATCTTGTTGTAGAAGCTGTAATGTGGTCTGTTGAATAACAGTTTACCCTTTAGTTCATTCATGTTTACTTGCAAATGTTCATTGCCTTGGTCTGACTCGAGGACTCTTTCTCTCTTTTTGGATATCCTGTTGTGCTGTGTCATGGAGATCCTGCTGTTTTTGGATCTGTAGGTCCAGTCCCTTCATATGCGCCAACAGTTCATTGATTTGGGTGGATGTTGAGGTGGGCCAACTCATACCCCTTTTTCTGGGCCTGAGGTGGTAACTGTCAGCCTGCCAACTTTCCCTCATCGTCACTATCCAGGCAAGTTCTCTAGCACTGCCTTGGCATGATTCAATTCTTGTATATTCTTATATTTTCAAGGTTAAGCCTAAATCAAGTAACTAAAAACAAGTAAAGCTTGTTTAACTAAGGTATACTTAATAGATAATGGTCCTCAAACTCTTCAGAGATCTGCTGAATTCAGTATTTAATGAAAAATCTTCTCATGTTAGACAGAAATGCCAGATCCCAGTGACAACCCTAAGGTTTCCGAAGAAGATAGATGGGGCACAATGACGCCACCTGAACTGTGCTATGTCTCAACCTGCTGCCAGGGCTCTGCCCACACTGTAGACACTATTGGGTTGACTTGCCCTGCTCTGCCTTGCCACAGCTGGTCAGTTTTCCCAGGTTCCTTCTCCACAGGAAAATCTCTCAGACTTTCTGGGTCTGGCAGCCAAAGACTACTTCTGCTCCCACCATGGGAGTCTAAGTAGTAGGTAAGTCTCTGTCATTTTACTTGATACATAGGCCATTTGGATTATACTTTCTGCTACAATGTATCCTTCTCAGATCTTTGATATTGATGGTTAACTTTAATTTTACATTCCCAGCAACAAGAAAACCAGCACCTTCCCCCAAGGCTGCAGCGACCTTGTTAATTCATTTCATATGTAAAATCAGGTCCCAGCCCTTTCTTTTCTAAAGCTACTGGGTGTCCTGCTGAGAAAGGCAGACACAGACAGTTCACCTGGCAGACTTCACTCTGAAAAATATAAACTCACAAACTGGGCAGTGGTGGAGAATGCCTTTAATCCCAGCACTAGGGAGGCAGAGGTGGACAGATCTCTGAGTTCAAGGCCAACCTGAACTACAGAGTGAGCTCCAGGATAGCCAAGCCAGGGCTACACAGAGAAATCCCACAACAACAAACAACAACAACAAAAGATGCACAAGACAGTTTTTAATATAACTTTTTATTATTTCTTTATTTAAAAGGAACTTGCTTTGCAATTAGTGCTCTCAGTAATCAACCACTGTGTCTCATGATAAATGACTACGACTATGAATCTGTTTTTTCTACAATACAGATTACAACCAGTGGTGATCCTAACATATCTAAAACTTTTATCTCTTTTGGTAAACTTAAAAAATTCTTGCTGGATTCCACTCTTAGGCATATACTCAAAGGATGCACATTCATATAACAAGGACATCTGTTCAACTATGTTCATAGCAGCATTATCTGCAATAGCCAGAACCTGGAAGCAACCAAGATGCCCCTCAACTGAAGAATGGATAAAGAAAATGTGGTACATTTACACAATGGAGTATGAAAGACCCCCAAAGAGGTACTTTCGTAGGAGGAGACCCCCGTACTCAGGAACCAACGAGACCACGATCTTGGATGCAAATTGCAAGAGGCTTTATTGAGGATACGGGTACCCGGGCGACTTAGCTTTTCTGAGGCCAAGCGCCCCGAGCCAAGGGAAAGGTGCCTTTTTATAGAAAAAAAAACGCAAGCGAGGAACAGGGATTCTATTGGATGGTTCAAATGAGGCACAGAGCCATTCCAGATCAGTATATTCTCAAGGTCTGGTGTCTGGTACAACAGACTTGATTCCTCCCTCCGCGCCCAGGTGGCTGACCTTGGGACCAAGGGGGGCGGGGGGCGCCCTCTCCCCGCTCGGCCCCAGCCCCGGGGCGCGGCACCAGGTGGGTGGGCCTGGGTCGCGGCCCCGCCTGGGTGAACCGGCTTGGGAGGGAAGACGGAAGTGGAGGCCGGCGGGGGCAGGGACAGCGGGATGAAGGGGAAGCAGGGCGGCTCTGCGGCAGCTCGCAGCTCCCGGACAAGCAGCATCGACCGCGCTGCACTCTCCAGCCCCTGGCCTCACCCTGGCCCTGCCCTGCTCAGTCCCCGCCGCGCTGCCCTCGGTCAACTGCTCCTTCCGCCCCCATCCTTCCCAGCCCATCCCGGCTGCTCCAGAGAGAACACCCAGCATCGGCATAGGTGGGGGGGGGGACAGCGAGGCAATGGGCCTTTCAAGTACTACTTAGAGGGAAAAAACAATGGAATCTTGAAATTCGAAGGCAAATGGATGGAACTAGAAGAAATCATCCTGAGTGAAGTAACCCAGTCACAAAAAGTCAAACATGGTATGTACTCACTCATACATGGATATTAGAGCAAAGGATTACCAGCCTACAATCCACACCGCCAGAGAAGCTAGGAAGCAAGGAGGACCCTAAGAGAGACATACATGGTCCCCCCCATGGTCCCTGAGAAAGGGAAAGGGACAAGATCTCCTTAGAAAAGTGGGAGTATTGGGGGAGGGGTGGTGGAGTTAGGAGAAAGAGAAGGGGAGAAGAGGAGGGAAGAGGAAGACATAAGGTAGCAGGAAGATTGAGTCGGGGGAAGAGAGGAGAGCAAGAAAAGAGGTACTGCTGGGTGTTGGTGGCACATGCCTTTAATCTCAGCACTCGGGAGGCAGAGGCAGGAGGATCTCTGTGAGTTTGAGACCAACCTAGTCTACAAGAGTTAGTTCCAGGACAGCCTCCAAACCAAACCAAACCAAACCAAGCCAAAAATTCTTGTAAGCTTCAGGAAGTCAACTTGGATCCATGTCTCACAGGTCTAATGGACTCCAGACAAGTACTCCTGTTAATCAAACCCATGTTTCCCTGCCTATTGCCTACGAAGGATGGGTTCCTGTTTTCTTGGTCTTGGGACTCCTCTCCCCAACTATCAAGACCATGGGCCTGGGAGTTTCAAATATATACTGTTATGTATGACAAGAGAGGCACCTTGGCAGGAATCCACACTGAGTGAGGGACAAAAACACCACGTGGGAAGTTTTACTGGGTGAAGAGAAGGGATGTTGTGCCAAAACTCTGAACCCCCCCCCAAACCACCAAGAGACCAGTTCCCATGCAAAAGCAAAGTGTCTTTTTATTAATGAGTTAACTGGGATTAATTTGGGTCTGTCTGACACATCAGGTGGAGCAAGAGGAACCCTGAGCAGCTGTGGGGCAGAGAATATATTAAGGTAGTACAAGAGGAGTGTCTGGGGGTCTGCTAGTTGCATAGTAACAGTCTCAGGATTGGTGCACCTCCGGGCTTGGGTAACCTGTCTTGAGTTGATTGGTCAGCTGAAGCTACAGAAAGGTTGCTATGCCATCCCCAGCAGTTGCTATGCTCTGCATTCCACTGTTATCAGTAAAGCACATCTAGAGCCTGCTAGCTAACTTCTGATTGGTTCCTTGCCACATGGAGGGTATCTGGCTTCCTAGTGATTAGCACAAGGTTGGGCAAGGTCTGGGGCTCAGCACATGTCGCTGAGTCAGAGGCCTATATGTCTTGCTGGGTCTTTTCTGCAGCTTGTCATGGCTGCCAAAGCAGGGGGCTGAGTGAGGGTCTGGGCCCTTCAGGGAGAAAGAGGGGAGAAAAAGGGGGAGGGAGGGAGAGAGAGAGAGAGAGAGAGAGAGAGAGAGAGAGAGAGAGAGTGACTCAGTGTGGCTAGATCATATGCTAGGAACAAGAGGCAGACAGACAAGAAAAGACATTGAGAAAAAAGCTTGGGGCTATAGGGTACACAACACAAATATTGGATCCCTGGCAGAATGTTGTAAATGGCCCATAAAATATCAGGATTCGATTAGCAGCCATGTTATCTGGGGTTGGGGAGGGGACGGGTACTGGGGTAGGCACATTTTCTGTGAGCGAAGTAAAGATAGGGTCCAGAGGCTGTACTCTAGTATCCCAGAAATGCATTGTGAACCGTGGCATGGGCTGGCCTTGGGCCATCACCCACAAGGTCCAGGGGCTGTGGGAGTGGGTGGGTGTATGGCGTTCTGCATCGTCACATAGAAACAGCACCCCCCCCAAAAAAAAGCAGAGCCTGAGGGGCCCTGAGCCCTAAAGTCATGAGGTTGCCCAGTACTGGGGCTTTAGAACAAATCCAAAAGGTGAAAACCACATTCGGTCACAAGACAAATTCTCACTCATGAAGCATGCCCAGAGGTGGAGAGGGAGGGGCTTACCAGACATGCTGGTGTTAGATGTAGCAAGCAATGGGCCTCTGCTTAATTCCTGCCTCCACATTCCCGTCCTGACTTTACTCAGTGATGAACTGTGATTGGTATGTGTATGCCAAATACAGCCTTTCTTCTGAGTTGCTTTTGGCTATATTTGTTATGTGACAAAACTTTTCCTGGGGAGATGCAACACACATATCTACTCACCCCAATAGGGAGCCCACAACAGACCAAAGTACTGATACCACCAAAGTCCAACTTGGTGAAACAGTGAGTTTTATTGTGGAGTATGGATGATGAACTACATACAGAAGAAATGACTCCAAGACAGCTGCATTACCAAGGCCCACCCCAGCACTGGTGACAGCTCACAAAAGCTGGGAAACCCAGAGGGCACCGCATAGTCTGCAGGCAGCTCAATAGTTTGGAAATTGACCTTTCCAAGTGACACTGGTCCAAACCTCTTTCAGGTAGCTCACTTCTCATAGTCTTCTTTACAGCCTGGCTAGTCTCAGAGTCTTCCTTGCAGTTTGGCTTTTTTGAGTCTGGGAGGGACTCTCGGCTTTTATTGCTTATTTTGGCAGGGAGAAAGCCTTTATACCATTTGATCAGTTTCAGGGACTTCCTGAAGCTATTTTGACTTGTTTACCTTCCTGCTTAAAGAACTTGCCTGCAGGATGGAATGCTTCAATTTCCGATGAAAATGTTAAACAACAGTGTTACAGCACAGAATAGAAAACAAAGTAACACATTGCATCAAAGCTGGCATTTAAGGCATTTCAAGCTGTGTACTTGTAGGCAGTGGAATAAATAGCACAAAGGCCTTACCTATACATATCTTTTGATTGGTATCATATTTATGGTTGTTTACAGCTGGAAAATGAAGTCACATACAGCAGGGATTCTTTTTTTTTTTTTTAAGCTTTTATTTATTTATTATGTATACAGTCTTCTGCCTGCACGTCAGCAGAGGGCACCAGATCTTATTCAAGGTGGTTGTGAGCCACCATGTGGTTGCCGGGAATTGAACTCAGGACCTCTGGAAGAACATTCAGTGCTCTTAACCGCTGAGGCATCTCTCTGGACCCCCAGCGGGGATTCTTTACAACAGAATATTTATATGATAATTTGTTCTAGAAAAAGAGTAATAGCAGAGTAGATGTGCCCTATAACTCAAGTTTAAGTCACTGTGTTGAAGTAAACAATATGTGCTTGCTTGGTTTGCAAGCACCAGGAACTGAGTTTGATCCCCAAAGTCCATATAAAAATTTCAGGTGTGGAAGAATACACTTGTAGACTCACCTAGGGAGTCAGAGAATGGCAGAAACATGGGGTTCACTGGCCAGCCAGTCCCGCCTAATCGGAGACCCTGTCTCAAAGGTCAAAACTCCTGAGGAATGATGCCTGAGGTTGGCCTCT
Organism: Cricetulus griseus; assembly: GCF_003668045.3. Lineage (NCBI taxonomy): Eukaryota > Metazoa > Chordata > Mammalia > Rodentia > Cricetidae > Cricetulus > Cricetulus griseus. Next base: position 73,184,006 of record NC_048597.1, on the reverse strand, counting down.
GACCTATACACACCTGCTGTATTGTTCCTTTATGAAATACAATGTGTAAGAAACCAAATGGCTGGGGGTGGGAATGATTTGCTATGTAGGACAGTCTAGCCTCAAATTTATATCAACCCTCCTGCCTTAGCCTCCCAAATAAACCACCATGGTCAGAGTCAAATCTATTCTTAAAAGATTTAAAAATAAACTTTAATACTAGATAGTAGTTTTTAATTATCATCATCTGAAAATTTCTCCATTAAGTATGGGGTCATCATGTAATGCTGACTTGAGTGCATGTATTTATACTGAAGCAGTATTGAAGTGAGTAACCAAACCACAATACAAAGTTAGATGTTTTAATATAAAAATATTAACACACCCTTTAAAGTCACAGACAGGTGGAGGGTATTTGTCATATTAACCTAAACTCATGAGTGAAAGATTTTTTCCCAGGCTGGGTGCAATATCTGCTGGGTGTTGAGGTGAACTTTCTGCTATACATCTTATAGTCTGTCCCTGATCAAAGTGTGGGGCATAAAACTGTAGATCAACAGATTCTGATTAGAATTTTTAGAAAATTTTGAGTAACAACATGAAAGAAAACTCCTGCTTATTTTCTCCAATATTAGAGAATTCCATGTGTTATTGACAATGAGAAATTAAACTCATTGATAGACAAGCAAATTAATTAATCAAGATAATAAATCACTAATTAAAGTAAATAATGTCTTCTTTAAATAACTTACTGTTGGGAAATGGAAAGATCTTGGAAATGGGCCAGGATCCTGTTTCAGGACCATGGTACGAAGTCCATAAACTGCTAGGATACTAGGAGTGTTGTTTGCTTTCTGTATTTGGCTCTCAAGACAAATGATTTGCCAAAAAATTGGATCCCTCTCCAAAAGCATCTCGTATTTAAAGATTAGTCAGTAATAAAGTAAAACAGCCTAGCTCCTTGCTTCAATTCAGATGACTGTGGAAGGAAATCCCAGAAGTCATGGAGGAGTGCTGCTTATTGGCTCATTCCACATGGCTTGTTCATATATACTTTCTTATACCACTCAGGACCACCAGCCAAAGGCTGGCACCACCCACAGTGAGCTGGTCCCTCCCACATCAATCACCAATCAAGAAAACACAACAGGCTGGAGAAATGGCTTAGCAGTTAAGAGCACTGGCTGCTCTTCCTGAGGTCCTGAGTTCAATTCCCAGCAACCACATGGTGGCTGTAATGTTATCTGATTCCCTCTCTGGTGTGCATGAAGACAGGTCACTGATAACACAAAATAAATAAATATGTTCAAAAAAATCCCTACACCACTGGCTTGTTCATAGGCCAGTATGATTTCGAGTATTTTCTCAGTTGAAGTCCCTCTAGCTTTCCCAAGTTGACATAAAACTAGCCAGCACTGTCCAATTGTTCTCTCTCCCTCCATCCCCGCCCCTTCTCTCACTCTGTTGTAGGTGTTGTCTACAAATGGCACATCTCAATAATCCTCCTGCACGCAAACCTCCAACTGGCAGTTCAGGGAGTCCAACACAAGGCTTGATATTGAACATACGGTCAAAGTCTATTCATGTCTGAAAATGTTGGAATAATTCATTATTTTGTATAATTCGTGTATACTAATTAAAATGTTTAAAGAAAACGAGTCAGATTCTACAGTAGGACCTGGGGACTGGTTACCTGCCACAGAGCTGACAATGAGAATTCTCATCCTGGTGAGGCCAGTCCTCAGAAGCTCCTGACGTGTTAAATTTGAATGACTCCAGTCATAGGGAGTCAGTAGTTCTTCTGCTGACTTTCCTCTCGTTAGAGCTTGGAGGAGACTGCCACCCCTAGGGCATACATTAAAGAATGGTGTCTGTGTGTGAGTGTGACTTCCCCCTAACTATAGCTTGGAGGAGACTGCCACTAGGGCACACACTAAAGAATGGGGTGGGGTGTGTGTGTGTGTGTGTGTGTGTGTGTGTGTGTGTGTGTGTGGTGTGTGTGTGTGTGGTGTGTGTGTGTGTGTGCGCGCGCGCATGCTGAGTCTCTCACTAACTCGGAAAATTGGTATATCGGAATTCCGTCTCCACACAGCGTGTGTGTGTGTGTGTGTGTGTGTGTGTGTGTGTGTGTGTGTGTGTGTGTGTGTGTGTGTGTGTGTGTGTGTGTGTGTGTGTGTGTGCGCGCGCATGCTGAGTCTCTCACTAACTCGGAAAATTGGTATATCGGAATTCCGTCTCCACACAGCCACTAGGGCACACACTAAAGAATGGTGTGTGTGTGTGTGTGAGAGAGAGTGTGACTTTCCCCTAACTATAGCTTGGAGGAGATTGCCACCCCCAGGGCACACACTAAAGAATGGTGTGTGTGTGTGTGTGTGTGTGTGTGTTCGTGTGTGCGCGCGCGCATGCGGAGGCTCTCACTAACTCGGAAAATTGGTATATCGGAATTCCGTCTCCACACAGCTCCAAGTTTGAGCCAATTCCCAATCTCTTTCTACAGGCCCAAGACTTGTGGAACTTTAGCATCCCGGGCTTTCAGTATGATCATTTTAAATGACAGTACACGGTACTATCACAACATCCACTCTGAGAAAACGGAAATGAAATTACAGAGAACACCGTGGGGACCACAAGACAGGACTCACCAGTTACACCAGGACCGCCCACGGCACTAAACTTACTCAAACCCCGCTCCGGCCCCGCCCGAGCATGCGCAGAGAGACAGTGCGGCGACCGCGATCTCCGGGCGGCCGAGGCCCAGCGTGCCCTGCGTGTGCGGCAAGATGGCGGCGCCCACGCTGAGCCGTCTCTACCGAGTGCCCCTGTCGGGGGTCTGGCCGCGCGGGCTGCGCGTGGTGCGGACGGGCGCGCGGGGAATACTGGCGGCACCGAGGGCGCGGGGCCTGTTCAAGGAGTTCTTCCCTGAGAGCGGCACGAAGACCGAGCTCCCGGAACTCTTGGACCGCCGCAGGGCGGGCTCGTCGCCCCAGACGGTGTACTGCGGTTTCGACCCCACGGGCGATTCGCTGCACGTGGGGCACCTGCTGACTTTGTTGGGTCTGTTCCACTTCCAGCGAGCCGGCCACAACGTGATCGCGCTCGTGGGAGGCTCCACAGCCCTCCTGGGGGACCCCAGCGGCCGGAGCAAGGGGCGCCAGGCGCTGAGCGCCGACTGCGTGCAGGCCAACGCGCGCGCCCTGCGGCAGGGGCTCGAGAGCCTGGCGGCCAACCACGCGCGGCTCTTCGCGGACGGGCGGCCCTGGGGCACCTTTACCGTGCTCGACAACGCCGCCTGGTTCCGGGAGCAGCACCTGGTGGACTTCCTGGCCTCAGTGGGCGGCCACTTCCGCATGGGCACTCTGCTGAGCCGGCTGAGCGTGCAGAGTCGCCTCAAGAGCCCCGAGGGCATGAGCCTGGCGGAGTTCTTTTACCAAGTGCTCCAGGCCTACGACTTCTACTACCTCTTCCAGCGCTATGGATGCCGGGTGCAGCTGGGCGGATCGGATCAGCTGGGCAACATCATGTCTGGATACGAGTTCATCCACAAGTAAGCTTGGGTTATTAGATGCCACAGAAATCCAGGGACGGATACCTACTTCACCCATTAGTAGGTACGGCGCCTGCCAGTTAGAAGGCCTGGGTTATGGGCGGGTTGTAGAACTGCTGGAAGCACATCACTTAAAGATTTGTAGTGTGTCTGAGTCGCCGCCCTCAGTTTCTAACTTGGGAAATTGCTTTTCTTATTTATACCTGAAAACAATTGGACTTCTGTTTAGTAGTCCAATTAATTTAGCCCTTCGCTCTCCAGAAGATTTTCACAGCATTTTCTTGAGGAACACCGAGTGTGGGGCTGGCTCGTGTGCTACACGACAAAATCATAAACAAACAAAAAAAAACTCTTTGAAAAGCACCTCCTAAATGTGCCTTCCTGCATCCAGTCCCCCTTCCCCGTCGTCCCCCCATCTTTCTAAGTCACTTCCTGATCGCTTGCTCAGAAGTATTATTCGAGCAATTGCAGTTGAGCATGACGAATGTAAATAGATGTAAAGTGAGTGGTATTGTAGGTCCTAAGGACTAGCAGTCTAGATTGAGAAGGGTTTAAAAAAAACATAGTAAGTGACCATACTCAAATCTGAATCGTGCTTGGTGAAACCAATTGTGCTTACAGAATACCATGGATGTGTGTGTAGGTTGACTGGAGAAGATGTATTCGGAATCACTGTACCTCTAATTACAAGTACAACTGGAGCAAAGCTGGGAAAGTCTGCTGGCAACGCTGTTTGGCTAAACAGAGAGAAAACATCACCGTTTGAACTTTATCAGTATTTTGTCAGACAGCAAGATGATTCTGTAGAAAGGTAAGCTTTTAATAGCTGAGAAAAATTAATTTACAGTTAGGATTCAGTTCTAGCTACTGGATCTTTAGTCTTTGTAGATTTTTAAATGTTGATTCTGCTTAAGCGTAAAATCATTGTTTCACAGGATATTGCCATTTTATTATTTATTTATTTATTTATTTTGGCTTTTCGAGACAGGGTTTCTCTGTGGCTTTGGAGGCTGTCCTGGAACTAGCTCTTGTAGACCAGGCTGGCCTTGTACTCGCAGAGATCCGCCTGCCTCTGCCTCCCAAGGGCTGGGATTAAAGGTGTGTGCCACCACTGCCTGGCAGGTATTGCCATTTAACTGTAATAATTTTGTTTAGTTTTATTCTACTAGAGTTGAACCCAGGGTTGAACAGCTATTAGGCAGGTGCTTAACCACTGAGCTGTATACATCCCGGTCCTGGAAGAAAAAATGCAGATGTTGTGAGCTGCCCAGGACAGCCTCTGACTCGAGTCTTCCACCTCAGCCTGGTGGTACGGTGGTAAGCCTCCAGACACTTACCATGCCTGGCAGTGCTGAGGGTTGATCCCACACCCTTCCTTGTGTATGCTAGAGGAGCATGTAACTGTACTTCAGTCCTAGGTACTGCTTGCTGGTTAAAGTAGAAACTACAATGGGACTGGCTAGAAAATTTAAAACCAAAATTGTTTCAGTGTCTAGCAAGAACATAGGATTGTATTACTTGCATATTCTAGGTTATTCATTCCTTTTATCCTAATTTCAAACATCTCTCTTTGTCTCATCTCACTGATAGGACTCTTCAAGTTTGTTTTGTACATCATAAAACACCTTTAGGTTTTCCTCAGCTGGAGCCTAGGAGTGTGCCTGTGATTCCAGCTGTGAGACACTAGGCTGGGAGTCTCAGGGTTCCAGGTTGTCTTAGGCAACATTGTGAGACCCTCCTCTCATCACTAAATCTAAACAGGGTACCACATACAGTTCACTTAAAAAGATATTCTTTAAAAAGCCAGCACCCATTTTTTTTTTTTTTTTTTTTTTTTTTCCCTGAGACAGGGTTTCTTCTCTGTGTAACTTTGGAGCCCATCCTGGCACTCGCTCTGGAGACCAGGCTGGCCTCGAACTCACAGAGATCGGACTGCCTCTGCCTCCTGAGTGCTGGGATTAAAGGCGTGAGCCACTAACGACCGGCTTGCACCCTTGTTTTTCCTAAAGCTTTAATTATTTAAATATTGTAGTAAATTACATCTTTTAAGCCAGGTAACTTAGCCACAGATCCCTGTAGGTAGCTGTTGTGAAGATACCTAGTCATGAATTGAAATTGTGTGCTGTACTTTAATCTTAAGAAACTCACTAATTTTGTTTCACTCTGGTTGGTCCCCTCAAGTTTTCTATGGTATAATCAGGGATCCAGCTTTCCCTGAGTGCAAATGTCAAAGGGAGAAGAAAACTTCTCAGTCAGATGTGTTGGTCCGTGTCTCCTGTTGTACCCACCAATGACAATATGAACTACTCCAGAGTGATGAAATAAACTTAGAGATCTTTGAAATAGTTGTACATAAGGTATGATCTGACATAATCTCTACTGGGTACATGCTTAACAGAAATTCCCTCGTGTGTACCAAGAAAAAATGAAGGTATTCATGGAATGAGTATGTTCAAAAGTAGACATACAATGTCCACAGTAGAGTAAATCATGGAGTAGTAATAGCTTGGAAAGCTGTGCTTGTGACATAAATCTGAACATGCTGGTGTGTCAAAGTAGAACAAAGTAGTATGATTTTATTCTTAGTCTTGTATTTCTTAAGAGGATGATGTCATAGGTGTTTGCTTTATAATGGTTCATTAAACTTTGTGACGTGTTCTTTTCTACATAGCATTTGCAAAAATTAACATACAGAATACTGCTCATGTCAAATTTTAATTTATGCAATGCTTTTTAAGGAAACAAATAAATATGTTAAAGTATGCTTAGGAAGGAGGCACACAAATTATCTCTTGGCATTAAAAAGGGAAGGAGATGGGGCTGTACCATTTCGTTACTTAAGGAAAGTGGAAAACAAGTATTGGAAAATCCTGTCCATTAGGGCTGTGTTTAAGTATATAGTTTAAATACATTCTACCTTTTTTCATTCATAAATTTGAAAATGAATTTAAAGCTGCACATGTAGATGCTGCACATACAATGCGTCATCTTTTGTCCTGCAGGTACCTGAAGCTCTTCACTTTTCTCCCCCTTCCCGAGATTGATCACATTATGCAGCTGCATGTCAAAGAGCCCGAAAAGCGGGGTGCTCAGAAACGACTTGCTGCAGAAGTGACAAAGCTTGTTCATGGACAAGAAGGTCTGGATGCTGCTAAAAGGTTGGTTGGCTTTAAAATAATGTTCCTAGTCCACAACACGACTCCGCAGAAGGCTCAGCGAACATCTTGGAAGGAAGGGAAGAAAGATTCTATCAGAGCCGGAGGACTGGAAACTGGCTGTGAGATTGTGTCTCCTGGAAATGATAGGGAAGCTTCACTCACAGTACTACAGGAAAGCTGCCTAAACAAGTGTAATGCTGATAGGTGTGCTAATACAGAAGGGGGAACTCTCATGAGGCCCCGCCCCTCAACAAAGAACTACAGGTATCGAGGGAATGCTGAGATAGGTTAATTAAACTTAGTTTCTCATGACTAACCTGGACTGTATTTAAAGTATTTTTAAATTGTCTTTGTGGATAAATCTTTGGTGGATTATACAAAACCAATGCTGCTGTTGAATGAAAAACTGTACTGTGGAACACAGTGGGCATCCCATAACTGGTCAGTGGTGGGAGGAAGCAGTCCCTGATGTGGCTTCATGTTTTTCAGGTGTACACAAGCACTTTACCATAGCAGCATAGAGGCACTGGAGGTCATGTCTGACCAAGAGTTAAAAGAATTGTTTAAAGAAGCTTCATTTTCTGAATTAGTTCTCGACCCTGGAACAAGTGTTATAGATACATGCCGGAAAGCAAATGCCATTCCAGATGGTCCCCGAGGGTAAGATTTAACTTTGATTCTTAATTCACTATGAAATGTTGCACTTGACAGCATGTTTCCAGAGTGTTTTCCGGACAGTGCTTTCATGTAACTCATCTCCTGCAGAAGTTAGGTTCATACAGTTGAAAATGTAGAGGACAGTGATCCTTCCTGAAGTATTTCACTGGGACCAGTCAGCTCAGGGATTTGGTCACAGAGGACCTATCTCTTATTCAGCCTCACTTGAGGACAGGATCTATTTTAAAATTAATTACTAAAATGAGCATAGAAACAAAACTTTATAAAGCTTATAAATTGTGGAATATTCTCCTTGGGAATTACATTTTTCTGCATATTGCAATTCCCCAGCTCCATCATATTAGGGAATAATACTTTTGCTCTACAAAAAGCAATTTGGCATGTGGAATGTCCATTTATAATTGAACAGCTACATGTACAAGGAAAAGCAATAATCAGGAACCTTTGGTGCCTTATCTATGGGACTTTGCAATAAGTCCCTGCCATTTGCCCATGGTTATTACATGAATGACATTTGTTAGTTGCTTTCTTTAAGTTGTTTTGGAATGTCTGCCTCTCCAGTGAGCTCTAAATTTCCGGGTGCTGACAAAGTACCATGTCTCTTTGTTCATGACCTGCCACTCTACCTTATTTATTTATTTATTCCCTAATATATCTTACTTAAAATGCACTAAACTTAAGGCTGGAGTCCAATTCTCCCCTGCAGCATGTGTGGGTTCATTTATTTTCTTGTGAACTTTGGGTCTGGTCAGTCTGCTGCTTGGCCAGTCAGCAGTGTTCTGCATTTTTCATACACCAAGTAGGATTGGCCTGCACATTTAGCATGTAAGCAGTCTTCCTAGAAGAATGTTTCTACATAGAAACATTTTTGTTGTTGGCTTGATTTTATAAAGCTGTGTTCGAGTTGCTTAACTTTAGTAACACATGCAGATCAAAGAAAGCCAGTGTTTACTTTATTCATAGACTTTCAAGGCTCTGTTTTGTTTCTTGTCAAAATTACTGTCATTCAGTGTCTTAATAATCTTACCTGTCAAAAAAGCTCCCAGCCCTCATCTACCTAGTGTGCCCCCAGAGAAACACCTAATCCCCCCATAGCACAACAGTGCTGAAGATTGTGTATTGTCTCTATCTCTTTAATGCTACTTATGTTTAGCACATAGTAGGTACTTGATTGAATGAATTGGATGTGACGTTGAGTAAAACTCACCTTTGCTATCATACGTTTATTAAACCAGCTATTGATTTCTCCATTTGTGAAATCAGCTGATTAAGAAAGAATTTTTTTATTTTAAACAGTATTATTCAGTCTTAATATGTTCCAGTTTCCTATCAACTTTCCTAAAGATTTAAGTAGGGGTATTTGTGACCTGTATCTTACGGGGATAACATACTTTAAAAGCAAAATTGTTCTTTTTGTTTTTTCCCTACACAAAAAATACAGGAATTCTGAAATTGAATCTCCATTAAAAACCATTATGAGGTGAATGTGTCAAAAAGCTGGGCTACCTGAGCCTGTGTTGCAAGCCTGTAAGCTCAGATGCTTGGGAGGTTAATGGTAGGACGATCACAGGATAAAGACCCACCTGAGCTGCAGTGTGAGTTCAGGTCAGCCAGGGGATGTACTGACAACTTCCCTTAAAAAGTATTAGGTTGCATCCGGTGATTGGATACTTCTAGTTATTAAATCTTTCTACTTGCAGGTATCGGATGATAACAGAAGGCGGAGTCAGTATAAATCACAGACAGGTAACAAATCCTGAGAGTGTTTTAGTAATTGGACAACATATTCTGAAGAATGGACTCTCCTTACTTAAAATAGGAAAAAAGAATTTCTATATTATAAAATGGCTGCAGTTGTGAAAGATTTTGTTCAGATTTATCCATCATTCGTCTTCAAAACATGGAGGGTCTTCAAAAAAAGAGTGGAATATCCACAAGGCCTTACAATGTAAATACTTTTATGTATTTTTAAATAAAGTTATTTAACTATGGTTTATTCTTAAGAGAGATCTGCCCATCTTGCTTCCTGGACTGATGAAGAGGTACAGTGGAGGTGAAGGATGAAATTACACACTATGTAAGGTGAAGAGCACTTGCTGATTTCAGTAGTGTTACACAGCTCCCAGCTAAGCTTCTAACGTCTGTTTAGATGTAAGAAATCTGTTGGAAACTTAAATATTTGACTGATGCTAAGAAATAAACAATTCTTTTTTTGTTGTTGGTTTTTTTTTTTTTTTCAAGACAGTGTTTCTTTGTATTGCTTTGGAGGTTGTCCTGGAACTCACTGTATAGACCAGGCTGGCCTCGAACTCGATTGTGCACAGGGGCAAGGGAAGCATAAAGTGTTGTGCAGCTTCTGGAAGTCTTGCAGCAAAGTGTAGTGTTCCCTCTGAGCATTCACCCCTGGGTTACTTGAAACAAGCTTCTATATCTTTAGTCTGGAGATACAATGTAATAGGAAAAATACCATAAAACTTGGTGTAATACAGGTTGAATCATTATTATCATTTATTTATTTATTTATTTATTTGGTTTTTTGAGACAAGGTTTCTCTCTGTGTAGCTTTGGAGCCTATCCTGGCACTCGATCTGGAGACCAGGCTGGCCTTGAACTCAGAGAGATCCGCTTGCCTCCCGAGTGCTGAGATTAACGGCATGTGCCACCAACTCCCCTGTTTACAGGTTGAACTATTAGGCTATGAAATAGATTCAGATGTTTAAAAGATGCAGTTATTTAAACCTTTTTCTGAGGCAAGTCTGGAAACATTCATTTACTGGCAAACTTTAATGTCATTTCATACCAGCAGCTTTATTTACACAGAAAGAACATACAGTGGTCTTATAAATATGCCAGAGATTATCTCCTGTTTCAGAACACAACTTGGTGTAAAAGCAAACAAAGGAAGCTTTTGTTTTCTTTGTACAAAGTGTGTAGTGCTAATAAGTACACTATTGTAGTATGTTTTTAAAGTGAACATCTTCCATTTAAAACCTATTTGAAATGTTGGACAAAGGTTCATTTTTCCTCCTTATAAATTCAAAAGGCTACAGTGGTAGTCACCTCTTAAAAAACAAATCATGGACACCTAATAGTTGGATGGCAGGGTGCTTTTTTATGTGCTAACATATTTAGGCAGTATGCACTCACATTGAAGTAGACCCTTTTGTGTTTGAAATTACTAAGTGGGTATCATAAACTAAACATGTTCTTGTTTTCCTTGCTAATATTTCAGAAATTATGCCTGGCTATAACCTGAAAAGAAATTTTAGTATTTGTAACACTAATATACTATTTGGTTAGATACAGAACCAGATGCAATTTTCACATAATAGGTTGTAAACACAACCCTCAATCTCCAAATACAGTTTAATAGTCTATAAGCCTTTAGGTGTATGTGTATGTCCAAGTATTTTTCTTTAAGTAACAAAATTCTACCAGAGTTTTCATACCATTATTCTAATGCATGTCATTGGATGGAACTAAAGTAGCCATTACCGATGTATACAGAGAGTGGAATTGTAGGTCCCACCTCAGTGTGAGTCTGGGAGCCTGATGCAACTGGCCCACTTTAAGGGTGTATCTGAATTACTATTACTCTGTAAACTAAGGGAAATTTAGGTCATCTTTCAGAAATTAAAATGGACTGGCCATTGTTACCAAGTAAATTCTCAATAGTTTTTAATGCAGGGAGTCAATTCATGTCTTCAGGCTAATTAATTATGAATCAAAGTTGTATTTCAGGGCAGTATAGACTCAGAAGTGGATAAACCATAACTACAGAGTATTCCTACATCTTTATGATAGTCTTTCAGATCTTACACATTTCTCAAAACAGCAAAGATTATAGAGTTTTGTTTTTGAAGACTATAAAAATGAAGGATAGGTGGATACATTGATTATGTGAGGAATTTGCCAAGCTCCATCTTTTACAGCCAGATGAGTCTATATAAATAGTGCATGCATTACAGTCATGAAATGTCCTGGAGCTCCCTTTCTGAGGACTACGGCTGCAGCTTTAAGACTACAAAAAGTTACACAGGTCGTCATATCCACACACAAACTGCTTTGTACAACTAGAACATCAACTGTTCTTGTAAGCGTGACTGAAACAGACTTGATATACATGTATCATGGGAAACTTTAAAAATGTGAATTAAGTGTGTGATTTTTGTAATGCAGAGTATACTTTTCAGCTTCTAGCCAGTCTTCACAAGAGCAAATTCATACACTGCAGTACACAGGAGTTCATAAATAAACGTCTACTCAGGTAGGCAGTAGCTAGCAGGTTCAAGTCAAAAGTCTAGGTGTTCGACAGTTCTGTTCACCAAAGATGAGTCTCTCGGATTTCAGCAATAATTTGACTGGCTCCTTGTAATGCCTGCATCAAAAGATATAGACAGTCCAGTTACAACATTAATCTGAATTTTGTAAATGCAGTTTTAGAATTTGGTATATGTATATTCCAGGAGGAAAATGGGAAACAACAGTCACCTTTAGCATGTCAGCTGCCTCTTTTCTGCGCTGTGCCATGTCCTCAGATTCAGTCAGAAGGTCATCTAGTAAGGAAGACTTATACAGCTGTCCTACTAATTCACTCTGAAGAGTATCTTTCACATGATTAACCAAAAAATGCATTACTGCCTTTGGGACGCTGCAAAGCAAAGTAAAATCATGAAGTCTTTGTAATAATTCTATTTTCAAAAATGTAGATCAGTCATTCTCAACATGTGGGTCACAACCACCTGGGGGAATGTCAAATGACCCTTTCTGTGGGGTCAAGTGTCAGACACCCTGCATATCAGACATTTACATTCTGATTCCTAACAGTAGCAAAATTACAGTTAGAAGTAGCAAGGAAAATAATTTAATGATAGGGAGTCACCACAACACAAGGAACTGTATTAATAAAGGGTCACAGCATTAGGGTTGACAACTACTGCTCTACTTTAGACTTGAGTATGGCTTTGTAAAATAATAACACTGAAAATATATTTAGTAAGAGATGCCCTTCAAATAATATTAAGCAAAGCCACAATCCTTTATGTATTAGCTTCATTCATCTCACTTATCTTATAAAGACAACAGTGGCCATACATCTTAACAGTCAAAACTGAAAATCAAGTATTCATAATGTGCTGAGTAGATATACAAAGCATGGTATAGCATATAATAATAATGATCCAGTATTATAGTAACTGGAAAAAAGGAAGTGCTGAACCATACAGTATGAACAAGCTTTAAAACACACTGATAAGTAGACAAATCCCATATCTGGCACCATTACCCGCCTAAGAGCCTATGGCTACACAGGTCAAAGACCTTAGAAGAGAACCTACCACCATTATACTAAATGGATATAGTATTAAACCAGTTCCTAATGACCTAACGTTATACCCATAGATTAAGACATCTCTTAGCTGTCACCAGAGAAATGTTGTAGATGGTGGTTAACACAGAGACCGACCCACAAGTGGTCAATATGCAAAGAATAAGACATTGCATAATGTTCAGCCCTAAATGGAGCACCTGTATCTATCTCCTCCCAAGGATAGAGGTTCATTGTGGAAGAGGTGGTGGATGCTAAGGAAACTTTTCTGGACACAGCAGGGCAGTTGCAAATATGAACTTGGCAGTTGTGCAAGGCTAAACTAGACCAAAATTCACCACGATTAGGGTGTGAGGTACAAAGTTCCATCCTCAGCAGAGGAGGTATTGGCAATTCTCAGCTGCTGGGAGAGGGTTAGAGTATAGTCCCTGTTACGTCAAGCAAACTCCAGTAGAAGGCCATATATCCAAGAACATCAGGCAGCACCAACTGGCCCTGATTGGAGATGGGAAAAACAAACAATTTGGGTGAGAAAGGGCAGAAGGGGATGGATTTAGAAAGAGTTGGGGGAGGGAGAATAGAAATGATCAAAACACAAGGAATTCTTAAAATATTTTTTAAAAAGGGGAGGGATACTCACAAGAGAAGGAAGCCAGACAAAAGGCCAAATATTAATTATTGTGTTCCCTTTAACATGAAATGTTTAGTAGGTTGATTCATAAATATGACATATTAGAAGTGAGGCAGATAGAAAGTTATTCCTGGCAAAGGGTGTGCTTTATTTTGAATAAGGTAATAAAATGTAACCATGTCGACTATATTTGTTTTCAATTTTTTCAGAGCACTGGGGATTGAATCCAATGCCTCATGAATACTATACTAAACTAATTCTATACCATAGCATGGAATCACACTGCTACCCTTTTCTAATTATTTTATTTGGAGACTGGGGTAGGAGGGCATCTCAGGCTGGCCTTATATCTGTGATCATTATCCTTGAGGCTAAGTCTTTCGATACCTGTAATTATAGACACACATCACTATTACTTGATCCTCTTATTATTAAATTTTTTTCCAGCTGATATATAATACCCTAATCATTCCATGTTAACAGACTAATAAGTCTTGTTACCACAGTTTAGATTTAGAATCTAAATTGTTTCATGTAAGATTTATTAAAACAGATCATGAACTCATCCAGCAGTATTTATATATTAAGTAATACTGACCTGTCTTGAATATTCTTTCTGACAATTAGAAAATAGGATTTGATGAGTCTTTCAATAACCTCACAATCTCGCTGTTCACGGGCAGACAGTTTTCGTGCAACTGGAACTGGCTAAAAGGATAAGGGGAAAATATTACTTCTGTGCCATTTTGAAATGGCAACATTTAATATTTAAAAGTTAAAATATTTTGAGACTTTAATTTTTTCTGCTACGACTTCCGTTTGTCTGTAGATTTAAATCAAATTGTTAATGACTTACCACATCCAGCAAATTGACAGCATGGCCTTTCTGTGGACTTGCTGGCATAATTGGGATTGGTTTTGATTTTTCTTCAGCAAGCAATTCTTCAGCTTTTGAAGTTTTCAGCATTCCTCTCCAGTTGCCTGTTGCTGGTTCCTGACCACCATCTCCAATCCCACCTCCTACAGATACAACCTGAAAACACAAGTGCCAAATCTATACACTGTATATCTGACAACAAATGAAGTTCATTTGGTTGGATGGTAATCCAGAACACACAGGTAGTACCTATCTGGAATTTATTCAAATAGATAATGAAGTCAGAGATAATAATGGCATTTGTCACCAGAAACCTGTGAGGTTCTGTTTGAAGCTGCCTGCAAGCCAATAGCCAATTCAGGTCCCATATAATTACTTTTTATTTGTCATTTACTGACTTTTCAAAATGTTGCATCTTTCTCCACTCCTCAAACACTACATTAAAAGCACACACAAGGAAACAGAACTGCTGCTCGGTTGCTTCTCACCAAAGTAATCTTCAACACTAGCCATTGAATATGAGCTTACAGAACTGTGAGCCTCTACATATTTCTAAAACTAGTTTATATCCCTGAGAGTCAAAAGAAAAAGTAAACCTCTTTACTAAGAGAAAGAACACTACATCCTCACACCCAACTATCACATCAAGAAGCTACCTAAAATGTGAAACGCAACATGAGCACAACATATGCTCCCCCATCCCTCATTCCGAGAAAGGAGTCAGTGAGAAGCCATTGCTCCCTTTCACCACAGTTGCTTCTGGAACCTTATTTTCTGGGTTCTGACTCTTGACTTCTAAAAGAAACAATATGAGAAAAACAAAATACACCAACATTTAAGAGATGTTTTTAGATCTTTAAGATCTTCTAAATGTAAAAGAATTGGGTCATATAAATGTAATGGAAGACTTATGGTACTTGTATGAAAATAAGCAGTTTGGGGAATCATCCAAATTTGAAAAATCTGTCACAATATCAAAAATATAAAAATAAGTGATATCTATATGTGTTAGTGAGTAATTAATTTTTAGTGTTTGTTAAACAGACATGAATTATAAATGAAATGGAATCATAAGGAAAGTGAACCATGAATGAAATAAAACTTGTGCAATGATTAGAATGGTTCCCTGGAGACTATGGCTGACAGAGAGAGATGTCCATAAGGCTCAGGATGAGAAACTTACACTTAGAGAATAAGCGGTGAAAGAAAGAGTAGAAAAGAAATAGGTCTGAGTTTTCTACCCATGATCTTTAGTGAAAAACGATTATCAAGAATTGACAAGCTTTTTTTTAAGGAATCGACAAGCTTTAATCTCTCACAGGTTGTGAATTTGCTTAAGCTTTGAAAGCACAAGTGAAATTCTATATTTAGAGTTAATACAGACAATTATGGGAAACGCAGGAAAGCACTGAACAGACTAGAGCTCAGACCATTTCCAGCTCTGAAATCTTAATCTCTACCAAAAGAAGATACTGGAAGCTAATTTTGCAGGTAGCAGATGTAGGAATGGCTATTGTTAATAACAGTTAAAACAGTGTAAAAGCTAGACTAATGCCACCTTACATGGGTTAGATAAAAGGAACATTAAGACCATAACACAGACAAGAAATGGAGGTCACTGTACGAACAGGTTTTTTGATGAATGTGAAGAGTGTTTTAGTGAGAACCAAAGGCACCAACATTTTCATTCTAAAGCAAGAGACTCACATTTTTAGTTTCTCTTCTGCTGTCCTGAATTAACTGTTAAAAGATATGTTAAAACATGCAATTTAACAAGCAAGATTTAAACAGTAATAGCTTGAAAGTTTAAAAGTAGAAGATCATTTCTTCTATGTATATCTTCTATATAGCAAGCAAAGGAAAGCATGTCAACAATACTCGGATATATACTTTGCTATACAATTTAAAAATCTGGACAGGCTAAAATAGTCTAACACAATGCCCCATATTAATATCATTTTATTCAGCATACTGTCTCCAAACTTGGCATGCAGGCTTAGATTAGGAATGAGAACAGACCTTGCCATCAGCCTCGGCAGAAGCAGCAGGGGAGGGCTCCTGGGAGGCAGGTGCCAAAGCACTTGGAACTTTAGAAGACTAAAGGCAAAAATGCAGGGGGGAAAAAAATCAAGGATGCCAAATGCATTTGGAAACATTTTATAGACAAAATTTTCCCTCTATAAACAAAATAGTAAAGTAATTAAAAAAAACAAAAGTACCCATGGAGATACAAGTCTATACTCTGCTTCATTTCCTACAGCACTGTCCCTTGTCAAGCTTTTCTGCAAATGAAAACTTACTTAAGAAAACCCGAATCTAATGCTGCTTGCTGCTCCTTGCGGGGTGGGGTAGGGTGTCCAGCACTTAATGAGAGCTTTTCTGACAAGGAACCCAAGATAAGAGGTGTAACTGCTGAAAGTTGCTGCAAAGAATTAACACCTACTACATACACAGTTTTCGTCCCTCTCCCAAAGCCCTTATGATAAAATCATTATTGAACAAATCTGAATCTTATAAAGAATCTGAATCTTATAAAGAATCCTTGATGCTTAAAAGCCACCTTTATTTTTAAATTATTCAAAGCTTTTTAAAACTTTATACACCATCCTTAAACCATCAGAGACAGAGGAAGTAAAATATTCTCACAGAGAAATACACCTGGCTGAGGCTGAGCTCTCCCCTGAGGTGTGGAGAATATAACATAAAAACAGTTTTATTTATTTACCTTGTCTCGTGATACAGCTGAAGGTAGTTCTCTTGCTAGCCTGTTTCTTCTTTGTTCCTATAAAATGTAACCAAGTTTTTATAATTATCAGAATATTGAGATAGAGGTCTACTAAAACATGTTCATCTTAGTTGAAAAGTGTGTAGTAACTTACAGATTTATCCTATTACTCTTGGGAACTTATGCCATAATTGATTATATTAAAAAAAAAAAAACAAACAAAACAACTCTAGAAACCTAAAGCTTCCCTATGCTTGTTTGTTTTCTTCCCAAACACAATTGCTCAGGGATACAATACAGCATCAGCAACGGAGGCTCTCTTTACCAGGGACTCCCAAATGAAGGGTAGAAGAATGTGAGTATACAGATCATAGAAAATGTAAACTCTTAAAAGTCATTCAAACTACAAAAAAACAACCAAAAACCCCATATCTTAAATGTCTGTTTTTAAAAAAGAGTTATCCTATTACAAAAAAAAAAAAAAATGCTGATTCCTGGAAATAGTACTGAAAGTGGAAAGTAAAAATAATTGTCCCAGGTGATTTTGAGAACTAAAATTAAGAAAGCAATGGAATGGCTTTAACATATTTCCTGGGCACACACCAACAACAATATGGCACATCTTTTGTATGAAACTACTTGTAGTTGATTTCCAACCTCTAAAAACTGATGACTATACTCACCTCTATATTATTGTTCATTAGCCCACAGGCATCAGCAAAGTCGGGATGTTTTGTGTTGATATAAGCTAGCTCAATTGCCACTAAGTTATGTACCTACAAAAAACAAAATAAGGCTAAGATAATAAAACACACCAGTCTAACCTAACTTTAAGAAGTCTAAATATAAAAAAACTTATTATACCGACAATATTGGAAAACAATAAGAAACAGTTTCAAATACTAGGTGACTATACTCCAAATAACACCTTTTGCCTAATGATAATTAGCTCTAAATTATTTACCTTCAGGTTTAAAATTGCACTTCTAATAAGGAAAACATGACATTAAGAGAGGTTGAAAGTAAATTCCTATTACTGGGAAAAGTGTTTTACTTGATGCAATTTTAAGTTCCAAGCTTTTAATAAACAAATTTGTTATTCAAACTTCAGATCACACATTAGTATCAAAGCTTATGTTCAATTTTAACAAGAAACAGTTCATAATTAGGGATAAGTTAAAGATGCTAATTTTATTCAGATAATGAATGAATTTAAGCCCAAGATAGTTAGTAATAACTTGGCCTGAACCATGAAGCACATAGTTAAAAATCATAAGGAAAAGTCAAAATTACATAGTTAAAAATCATAAGGAAAAGTGAAAATTAATGTTTTCATTCTTCTACAGAATTCCTAAGACTTATATCATTTCCCCCTTACATCATTTTTTATCTTTAAAAAAAAATTAATATGTATTAGTTATCCATAACTGGTTTTACTTGTGATGCTTTCATACATGTTTATAATGTACTTTAATCAAATTCACCATTATTCTCCTTGTCCCCTCCCTCTCCTGCTTATCCCTTTCTTCTTCCCAACTAGCAGTCCCATTTCTTTCATTTGTCTTTAACCCACTGAGTTTCAGCAGGGTTGCTTACAGAAATATTGGTGAGGGTAAGGGACTGTTTACAGGGCCATGGCCACCTTTAAAGTGTCTTTATCTTCTAGTCTTTAAATGTTTCTAGTCACAATTCTTCTCCAAAACTTACTCCCCACTGCCAATTCCGAACAAAAGAAAGATTATCAAAACATTAGTTATCAAGTACCAAATGAACTACCACACAAGGTGAGCTCCTTGTTAACTGGTAGTTGTCTGCTGGCCAAGGTTATAGTGCTTCTAGCTAAATCATAAAATACAAACAAAAATATGCTGAGAAAAAGGTAGTACAAGGGGAACCAAGGCTCTTATGACTGCTTTGTACTGTCTTAAGTTCCAGAACAACTTTGTTATTCAAACTCAATGGAGCAGAGCGAGAAGTTCCAGTGGGTCTATGAGTAGGTAGAGTGTGAGATCAGGTTTAGGCATCTGATTGACAGCAATTCCTGATGAGGAAGTGACCACTAGGCAGCCACTCCCCAAGAGTTCCAGGATAAACTTTAAGAGAGGCTCAGTAATCAAGACTCAGAAGGAAAACAAACAAAGAAACAAAAGCTAGCCAATTAGGGGCATAAGAGTAATTTCAATTTCCAGCATTCCCTCAGTTTGTGTTAAGAGAGACATACATGGTCCCCCAGAGAAGGAAGGGGAAAGGGACAAGATATCCTGAGCAAATTGGGAACATGGGGGAGAAGAGAGGGAGCTAGAAGAATGAGAAGAAGGGGAGAAGAGGAGAAGTGAGGAGGACATAAAGGAGCAGGAAGGTTGTGTAGGGGGAAGAAGAGAGGCGAGCAAAATAAGAGCCATCATCAGAGAGGGAGCCAGTACAGGCTTAAAGAGAAATCAGGCACTAGGGAAATGTCCAGAGATGTACAAGGATGACACCAACTAACCATCTAAGCAACAGTGGAGAGGCTGCCTTAAATGCCCTCCTCTGATAATGAGATTGATGACTAATTTATATGCCATGCTAGAGCCTTCATCCAGCAGCTGATGGAAGTAGCAGATACCCACAGCTAAACACTGAACTAAACTGGAATCCAGTTGCAGAGGAGTGATGAGCAAAGTGGACAAGACCAGGCTGGTGAAACCCACAGAAACAGCTGACCTGAACAAGTGGGAGCTCTTGGCCCCCAGACTGATGACTGGGAAACCAGCATGGAACTGATCCAGACCCCATGAATGTGGGTGTCAGTGAGGAGGCCTCAGAAATCTATGGGGCCTCTTATCAGTACGTATCCCTAGCATAGGAATGGACTTTGGGAGCCCATTTCACATAGATGGGATACTCCCCCAGCCTAGACACATGGGGGAGGGCCTAGGCCCTATCCCAAAGGATATGACAGACTCTGAAGACACCACACCCCCCATGGAAGACTTCACTCTCCCTGGGAAGCAGAAATGGTATTGGATAGGAAGGGTGTTAGTGGGGGGGTGGGGGGAGGGAGAGGAAACTGGGATTGACATGTAAAAAAAATCTTGTTTCTAATTTAAATGAAAAAATAGAGGAAAAAAAGTAATTTCAAATGCTCAAGCTCACATTTCTGTCAATTTTAGTTTTTTTGTTTTTTTTGTTTTTGTTTTTTATGGGAATGGGGTGGATAGGTACATCTCACTATAGTAATAACCAACTCCTACCATCAGGTCATAGAACAAGCAGAATGTTACGCCTCAGAACAAGTGAGCTTGCTGTAAAGGTGTGGCTTACTGAGTCCAGAAACAGAACTAATTTACCACAACAATCAATGGCAGCACAGCACAGCACAGCACAGCACAGCACAGAAGCAGCTACTCAAGACCTTCAACAATATTCCATCCTCATGAAACTTGGAATTTCAGACTCATAATGATTAAAATATCAAAAAATATTGTGTATTAGAATTACTAACAACCTTCTTTGGAAATAAGATTTAAATACTCAAGATTTACACAGTACACTAGAAAACATGCCTGAAGCAATCATAATGTCATACTGGAAAAAAAAAAAAAAAGCCAAATTAAATTTTGCTGATGGTGACTCAAACCAGACAGTAGCTCACCATTTCATTTGTAACAGGCAGCCTTTTACGAAGAAGACACGTCACTACTTCAACTATAGCATCATGAAGTTTAGGGAACCGTAACAATTCCTATATGAATAAGAGAAATAAAGATGTTAGTCTGTTTAACTAAAAATTTAAAAATCACTTTAGTACTAAATTAGACTTGGAAGTACATTTAAGAACACCATTTCAAATTACTCTTAGGTAAGGGAACTACTGAGTTTACTCTTCGCCTATTTCCTCCCACTCTGAACTCAGGATGGATCTGATGGGCCCTGCTCCACCTCACAGGTACCTGTGTACTGTAATTACTACAATGCTGAATGATCCTCTGCATTTCCTCATGGACCAGTTCCACACACCGGAGGCTGGGCTCTTCTAGACGCTTGATTTGCCGTTTGACCAATAACTCAAATGAAACCTCAGGCACAAATAAAGCGGGACGGGGACCCTGAAAAGACAAAACTTAGCTCTCTTACTGTAGCTATGCATAATTTCAGGTCTCCCAAAAGATTAAAAAAAGAATCCCATATTTTGTTCTTTTTTTTCCCCTGAAAAACATTTCAAGTATGAGAGCAAAACAAGCTGTACGTTAACGTAAAATATGCATTCAAATAAAGCTTCCCACCCTTTCTTTTTGGTTAAGCATACTCACAGTAGCATTTCTAATGGCAGTCAAAATGTCAATAGTGTTAAGGCCACCTAGCGGGTCAACAGATTCTAAGGTTCGCCCAAAAGTCTCATGGAAAATATAACAAATCCTAGCACCACCGCATCTGAAAAGCAATTATATGATTAAACACTGCTATAAAGAAAAGAAGCTATAAGTTATATTTTTCTTTCTTTAAGTGTTAAGCTTTCTCATTTTCTGAGAAAGCCTTATCATAAACGCAATGACAGTATTAATTTATACCCCACCATTCTGTCTGTTCAGTTTCTTTCAAATTTTGTGATTTTTTTTTCTTTAGAGCTGAATAGTATTCCATTTATATATGCACCAAGTATTCACTATCCATTCATCTGTTGATGGAAAGTAGGTTGATTCCAACTCTTTGCTACAGTGAATAGAGCAACAACAAACATGAGGTATGATCATAGTTATGGTAGGTCATGGAGTTCTCCAGGTATATGCCCTAGAGTAAAACAGCTGGGTCATACAGTAGCACTATTTTTAATTTTCTGAAAAATATCCAAATTCATTTGCACAATAAAAATATTAATTTGCACTCCCTCCAGCAGTGAATATGGATTGCTCTCTCTCTGACATTTTGTCAAATTTGTTGATGAAGGCCACTGTGACTGAGGTGAGGTAGTATCTCAAAATACTGAACACGTTTTAAAATAATTATTGGGTAGCTGTGTGGTTTTATTAACGCTATCCCATTTAGTTGCCCACTTGTTTATTAGGATTCTTATTTCTGAAACTGATTGTAAATTCTTGTCTGAAGTATAGCTAGTTAAAGATTTTCTTCCCATTCTACAGGCTGTTTGCTCTGCTAATAGTTCCTTTTGTTGTGCAGAAACTTATTTTCCTGTTGTCCCCATATGTTGATACTCAAGATTAGTTCCTGTGTTTTCTTGTATTCTTGCCAACCCCAATGTCTTGAAGGGTACTCCTTATGTTTTCTTCTAGAAGTTCCAGTGGTCTTTGGTCCACTTTGAATTTACTTTTGTATAAGGTAAAAGAATCCAAATTAATTCTGCATGTGGACATTCTGTTCTGCCAGCACTATTTGTTGAACAGGCTATCTTTTATCAAATGAATGTTTTTGCCATTGTCAAAATTAAACAGGCATAGCTTTCTCAGTTTACTTCTGGGTCCTCTATTCTATTCCAATTGATATATCTTTTTTTATGTCAGTACCAGACTGTTTTTATTAGCATAGCTCTACAGTACAATTTGAGGTTGGCATGTGTGCTTCTGTGGGTTCATATAAATGCTTGTATTTCTAAACTCATGAACTATGACACTGGAACTTTGATAAATATTTCATTAAATCTATAAATTAATTTTGGTTTCATGGCCATTTTCAAAATATTAATTTTGTCGATCCAGGAGCATGTAAGTTCTTCCCATCACTTAGTATTGTCTGTGATTTCCCTTTCAGTGTCTTTAAGTCCTCCTTGTAGAGCTCTTTCTCTTTGGCTACATATGTTCTTAAATACTTAATTGTTTCGAGTTATTTGAATGGGGTATTTATTTATCCTAATTTCTTACTCTGAGAGTTGATATATATGAAGGATTTTTTAAAATATTGACTTTGTGTCGGGCAACTTTACTGTGTTTAATAGGTTGAGTTTTCTAGTATATTTAAAGGGGTCTTTTAAGTAAAAGAATCCTGTCAATCCTACAAATAGAGATAGTTTTGACTTCTTCCCTTCTTATCCCTATTTTAGAGTCTTCAACTTAAAATCTCTTGAGCCAGTTTCTCTACTATTAAAACTGAAGTAATTTCAGGATTATGGATATTATATGTTTCTATATCATTTAGTATATAATAACTATTTGATATAAGGTTTCAGGCAACAACAACAAAAATTGTTAATCATCTTTTCCCTACCCGACTTTTCTTCAGCTAGCTTATCAGCTTCTCCAGGAAAGGAAATAATAATACCTTGTTTCTGCTGACTCACAAAATCTAGAAGTGAGCCAATTTTTTTCCTTAAAAGGCTAGATAATGAATATGTATGCCTTTCAGTATTTATTGCAACTACCCAAATCTGTCAGTAAGTATAAAAACTGTAAAAAAAAAAAAAATGCAATCTGTAAAAAATGACTTGAGTATAAATATGATGCAATAAAACACATAGGCTGACATTTGAATTTTATATAACCTCCAAATGTCATTAAATACTGAATTTTTCATTTAAAAAGTTTATATTTACATATGTAAACATCACTCTTAGTCTGTCTAGTTATATAGGGAGGGATAAAACAGCAGGGGAAGATGAGATCAAAGCAGGACTGAAACCTAGCAGAGTAAATATCAAATCCTGTGGCTCCATGTCCAGAATCTGGGCTCGTGATGGGATCATCTGGGTTCCAAAGGGCTTGGGGGGTCCCACCTCCACATCTACTACCCACAGTATACAAAGACTTTCTTGGGCCTGCAGCTTGTCAGATGGTCAAATGGTCTCAGCATTTCAAACATGCAGGGGCTCCACTGCAACTCGGGCTTCACCTTCACAGCCTCCATGCAGAGAACCACCAATCCCATCACAGTCTGCCCTTAGAGTCCTTCTAGTACATTAGCACAAGCCCCTATGGCCTTCCTTACTCTTGCATCTCTCATACCTATAAAACCAGCACCATATGGATGATGTCTTTTCTCATTCTGTTGTGTACACTGGGAGAGAGAGAGGGATGCATGGGACCTCTCTGTGCATTTGTTGGCAACTTCCCTTGTGCCTATAATTATCCTTAAATCAAGTGTCTTTTCTTTTTTAATGAATGTATGAACAGGGTGGGGAAGAGAGAGAGAATGTTTAGAGTTAGGTATACTACTAGCAGTTAAGTTCTTTGTAACACTAATTTGAAGAAATGATGCTAAGGTAGTATGTATAGCATCTGAAAAAAATTAGGCATTTATCTGTCTTACAGACAGATGTGTAGAAAAATGTGTAGGTTAAAGTCAAAGAGCAGGAATGATCTCTGGTTGGTAAAATTAAAGGTAATTTTGTTTTTATACTTTATTTTTATTTATCTGCATTTTCACTATCAATTACTCCATGTGTACTGATCATGCTTAGACCATCATGTAAAGCCTTCCATTTTGGTTTAAGAATGATAAATGTAGAAACTAACTTGGTTTCTAGAACTAAAGTGATATCTTTTTCTGGTTTGCTTTCTGTCTTAGGTTTCTATTGCTGTCATAAAACATTTTGATCAAAAGCAACTTGGGGAGTTAACGGTTTAGTTTCCCTTACAGCTTACAGTCCTTATGAAGGGAAGTCAGGACAGGAACTCAAGGCAGGAACCTGGAGGCAGGAGGCCATAGTCCTGCTTTCTGGCTTGCTTAGCCTATCTATGTTCTTATACTACTCAGGACCACCGTCAACAATGGGCTAGGCCTTCCCACATCAATCAGTGAATCAATCAATCAAGAAAATGCCTGACAAACTTGCCTATAAGTTAACCCCATGGAAGCATCTTCTCAACTGAAGAGTTCCTTTTCCCAAATGACTCTAGCTGGTGTCAGAAAGATACAAAAGTAACAAAGCACTCCTATCTTACCAATTTCCAGTCAAGGCTGGCCAAGAGAGATGCTCCTGTCTTATCAATTCCTAGTTATGGACAAGAGTGATGCTTATCTAGTACAGGACTGTTCTTCAAACTGAGCTCTCAGTGGTTACACCTAACAGTGGCCAACTGCAGGACAGAAGAAATCCAGTCTCCTTCCTACTCTCCTTCCTCTAAAAACCTGTAAGAATGGACCCTACCCCGAGGAACTCATCTCCCCTCAGTGCCTGCTCCACATGCAGTGGTCTGCCCAGTTTATAATGTTAAAATCTCTTCCAATAAACCTCATAAAAAGAATAATATGTCTCAACGTCCTCCTTAGTCCCAAACTCAAAACTTAAATGTGTATTAAAGGAATGACTGGGCTGGGTATGTAGCTCAGCAACAGAGCACCTCCCTAAACAACCCCTACCTCAACTTACTTTAAGCACAAATATTCTTCTAGTGGTTTGGATAAGAATGCTGCACATTGGTGGCACTGTCTAGGTAGGTTTAGGTTTGACCTTGCTGGATGAAGTAGGTACTAGGGACAGGCTTTGAGGTTTCAAAGCTACACTCCTTTCCTAGTTCACTCTCAGCTTGCTGCTCTAGTCACAATGCCTGCTTGCTGCCAAGTTTCCCCACTTGATGGTAACAAACTCTTAACCCTGGAACCATAATTCTTAATTCTGAAACCATAATGACTTCCTAATACAAGCTGCCTTGGTCAGGGTGTTTTATCACAGCAATAGAAAAGTCACTAATACAGTTTTAAAAGTTTTTGATTTAATTTTATATGCATTGGTGTTTTGTCTGCATTCATGTCTGTGTGTGTCAGATCCCCTGGAGCTAGAGTCATAGACAGGTGTAAGCTGCCACGTGGGTGCTGGGAATTGAATCCGGGTCCTCTGGCAGAGCAGCCAGTGGTCTCAACTGCTGAGTCATCTCTCCAGCCCAGTTTCAAAAGACAGTTTTAAAAGATAAGACTGGTGAGATGGCTTAGCAGGTATTCTATGCTAACAAGATGCTGTCTTGGACTTCGCTCTGACAGACTTAGAAAGAAGAGCAGAACAATAACAGTGGTAGCCAGGTCTATGGCAATATCAATGGAGCAACTGACACTCCCTATAGTACAGTAGTTCTTAACCTTCTTAATGCTGAGACCCTTTAATATGGTTGTGGTAACCCCAACCATAAAACTATTTTTGTTGTTATTTCATAACTATAATTTTACTACTATTATGAATGAGAATATAATATGTGCTTTCTGATGGTCTTAGGTGACCCCTGTGAGAGGCCTGTTTAACCTGCAAGCAGTCTCGATCCACAGGTTGAGAATCACTGCTATAGAGATTCAGGAGAATCTCACCAGGGATTCTGGCAATTATTCCCTCTCCTAGCAGAAGTCATCTGAGAAATGTGAGAGTAGAAATGGAAGTGAAAAGGTGATTGAAAGCAAGACATCTGATGCAGAATCCATGAGGCTGCCAATCAGCAGCTATTATGAGGTTACCCACACTTCTAACTTCTAACTGACCCTTTTCCATTCTCTTTGTGAACAAGCCTGATAATACTCATTAGTCTCATCAATCTGAACTCAAGGTGAAATCAGCTACTGATGTGCATCTGGGGTGATAAGATGCTCAATTGTGCCTTCCTAGGCAAAACTAACAAACAGCCAGTACTGACGCTTGAACAATAGGTTGGCAAAGCAAGCTCAATCCCTCAATTCCACAGGTGGCAGAAGAGAACCAACTTCTAATAGCTATCTTTTGACCTTCACATGTCTGCTGTGACACACACACACACACACACACACACACACACACACAGGGTGGGTTGGGGGATTTGCTTTTAAAAGTTGAGAAAATTCAAAGCCTGACATCATAGCATGGTCTTACAACTCTAGCTATGTAGGAGGCTGAGACAGGAGGATCATGAATTCGAAGACAGCCTGAGCAAGGCAATGTGGTCTCTTTTCAAGAAAAAGAAAGTTAGAAAAAATTGCTTAAAAAAAAAAAAAACAAACAAACAAAAAAACCTGGGGGCTGGAGAGATGGCTCAGAGGTTAAGAGCACTGACTGCTTTTCCAGAGGACCTGAGTTCAATTCCCAGCAATCGCACGGTGGCTCATGTCCATCTATAATGAGATCTGGTGCCCTCTTCTGGTGTGCAGGTATACATGGAGACAGAATGTTGTATATATAATAAATAAATTAATGAAAAAAAAAAACGACCTATAACTTTTACACAGTTTATACTTTTACAATGTTTATACACAGTTACACAGTTTATAAATATCTGACACAATAATCCTTTTATTTCTACAAATTTATATTCCTGTTTTATTGATGATAAACCACAGTCTGAAGATATAAGTCACTTCAAAGATAAAGTGACCTTGAAATCCAAGTAACCAAATCTTGACAAAAATGTCTTACTCACAGCTCAGAAGTTTCAATGTACTTTGCGGTTCCTTCGATAGTGTTACAGTACTCCGTGGCGAATTTGGTGATAAGCTGCAGTAAAGTAGCACTTTTATCATCCACGGGTTCACCATAGCTATTTAGAAGAGACTGATATTGAGCAGCTAAGACATTTATCCTTGTTTTCAGCTCTGGCAAACAATCTCTGATATGATGCATAAGTAACCTAAAAGATCAGAAAAGCAGGGTTTTAGCATAAAACTAATATTCCCATACTCCAAACAAGTCAATGAAAAATGTGTACAAAGGAAGAGCATGAAAGCACATATGAAACTAAACAGAAACATTCTAAGACACCTGTTGGCAAAATGAAAACATTTCATCTTCAAAAGGTGAAAATGTTACCTATTCAGGGTCCTAGCAAGATACTTCGTTCCATTTCTGTTGGCCAGAGACGGGTATTTCTTTTGAAGAAAAGCATACTCATCACGGATGGAATCAGTTACACTCTTCTTATTGTTAATATCTAGCTGGCTCCTATGGTTGAAAAAAAAAAAAAAAAACCAAACTTGTTCAACTGAAGCCACCGCTGTTCTTTTTCTGCTCTAGCTGAGTGTCAGCACCAGCTACCGCTACTGTCTCCTGACTTCTAACATGGCTGTTTTCTTAGACCTCGGTGACCCTCTACAGCAGGCATCACTATTACAGGTGGGCATTGACGTCTCAGTCAATGAACTCACCAAGGAAGGCAGACAGTCAAGGCTGGACTGTTTGACTTGACTTAAGCTGAACAGTATCAGCTTCACTGTTACTATTAACCTTGACACACGAGCAGTATCCTTACGTACACTGTAGACTGATATAATCAGCTCTATTTTACCCATAGGCAGGTAACTAAACTGTACCAAGAATAAAGAAGTTAACTTCAAGTGTAATCATCTACAAATACAAGAAGCAGCAGTAGTATAGATAGCACATGCTTGGTTGAAAAGAAACTAGATGGAAGTTGTTGTCTTTTCTTTTTCCTTCCGGAGACAAGGTTTCTCTGTGTAACAGCCCTAGCTGCCCTGGAACTAGTTCTGTAGACCAGGCTGGCCTTGAACTCACAGAGATCAGCTTGCCTCTGCCTCCCAAGTGCTGAGATTAAAGGCATGCACCACCACCCAACTGGAAATTGTCTTTAAGTGAGAAAGTAATGTACACAGAGACAATTTGAATAGACCTTAGATATCACTTAATAAAACATTTTCAGGTTGTTTTTTGTTTGTTTTGTTTTTGTTTTTTTGGTTTTTCGAGACAGGGTTTCTCTGTGTAGCTTTGGCGCCTATCCTGGCACTCGATCTGGAGACCAGGCTGGCCTTGAACTCACAGAGATCCACTTGCCTCTGCCTCTGGAGTGCTGGGATTAAAGGCATGCGCCACCAATGCCCGGCAACATTTTCAGTTTTAAATGATCCGAGGCCACAGATGTTACAAGTGACTTAAACCGTATTATATCCAGACTACATAGAAACTAGAGTCAGCATTCAGTCCCCTGATAACTGGAGACCTAAGAGAGACTGTCATCTGAGCACAGATAGCACTGCCTCCCACTAGGGCGCTACTCTGAGAATTCCAAGGACGCTACTGCAAACTGATCACTGTAGAATGTATAAAACATGGGCACTCAACAGGAGTTGGTTTCCTTTCTATAATTTTTAATACCAGCAATTTTCAGGATATATCTATAAAGTTTCTGAGTTACATCCTGGCAATTACACAGCATAACTAGTGATATGGGATTAAAACAATCATTAAAATTCCACCACCTTTAAACTTTCTTGAGTGGGTACAAATTAGATAATACTTTTTTTCTGTACCCAATACCATTCTCACACATAACTTGAGTAGTAGGCAAGAATTCGTAAAGATTAATTATTAAATCATCTTCCATTTTGTGGCACTGATTACCTTAGAAACATTTTCCATGAAAAAAATTAGAGAGGAAGAATATTTTGTAAAAGGGCAACTGACATGACTTGCTGCCAAGCCTGACACTCCAGTTTAAACCCCAAAACCCAAATGGGAGAAGGGGAGAACTGGTTCCTGCCAAGCTGTCCTCTGACCTCCACATACATAATAATAAATAACTTTAAAAAACAAAACTAGCAACAACAAAACCCCCAAGTACTCAGAGAGGCTTTTGTGTCTTATAGTGCATGACCCTTGCAGCAACCCCAGCATCAGAACAAGAGAGAACAGGGCAGCATCCCACTTCAGACTGACTTTCAGAAATTCAGTCTTGCTTTGAAATAAGAACGCTGTGATTCTTATCCCATTCTTAAAAAAAAAGAAAAGACAGTGTACATATATGTTTATACGTGCACACGCATGCTGGTGGTATCCTCAGAGGACAGAAGAGGGTGTTGGATCCCTTGAAGCTCTAGTTACAAGTGGTTGAGTCACTCAATGTGGGTGCTGGGATCTGAACTTAGGTCCTTTGTAAGAGTAACAAGTGTTCTTAACCCTCCAGTGCCTTTATTCATTTTTAATCGCTAACCTGTTAACTACTCCAATTATTCCAAGCTTGACTGGAATAACCCTTCCCATCAATACATCCATGGCATCAGTACCCGCATCCATGAGATCAAGTTTGGTGATTACAGCTAGAGTTCTGCGCCCTGGTAAATACAAAAAGGAGGGGGGGAAGAGAGATCCATTTTAAAAAAAGCATTACATTTAATAAAGGAAAGTCTTCATGTATCATTCTGCCTAACACATTGCCTCTTTGAGCATTGGAAATATTTTTCTAATATTTGTTTCTGGTACTTTATATGAAATAAATTTTAAATATGGCATACAATTTTAAAACTTGCTTTTTTGAGTAATTTTAAAAATAACTTTTTAAAATTATGTGTATGTGGGTGTCTGTCTATGTATGTTCGTGCAAAGGGGGCCATAGAAGGTATTGGATCCTCTAGAGCTAGAGAGTAATAGGCAGTTGTGAGCTGACTGATGTGGGTACTGGGAAGCAAACTCTGGTCCTCTGAAAGGTTAGCAAGTGCTCTTAACCAGAGTCAACTCTCCAGCTCCATAAGTAATTTCTTATTAGTTCTTAGGTCAACACCTCGAAGCATTTTAAATTTTGTTTAATATTTACTATTTTTGGTATACAATCTTGTCCCCTGCACAACCCTTTGGCAGCGCTGGGAAAGACACGTAGGGCCTTGGATGTGCTAAGCAATCACTGTATTAGTGAACTACACCCCCACTCTAATTCTATTCTTTCTGACAAGTACAAATCGCCTCAATACATACCAGTTCCACCTCGCAATACACTTTTCTAAACAGCAAACCTGTCTTTCAGTCCTACTTCTGTATTCTTTCCCTTACCATGATGCATCTGAGTGCTGTTCACACTGGAGCAGACATCGGTACCTCACTTTTCAACAGTGCTGGCTATCATATGGGTGTAGTAATCTGGCTATTAATTCCTGATTTGAGAATTTTTTTTGTTTCTAGTTTGGGGGAACTATGAATAAACTCAACATAGATGCTTGTACACAAAGGGATTTTTAAAATCATTTATTCATTGGGGGTGAAAGGAATGGAAGAGACATGTAAATACAACTTCAAGTACAGAGGTCAGAGGACAACTTTCAGGACTTTGTTTCTCCTTTCACCACGTGGGAGCTGAGGCCTCCAACTCAGATCATTAGATCTGGCAGCAAGAGCCTTCACAGGCTAAATCATCACCTACTAAACCATCATCTACTAACCAACAACCACTAAACTATCACTTGCTAAACCATCACCTGCTAACCATTATCCACTAAACTATCATCTGCTAAATCATCATCTGCTAACCACTGCCTGATAACTCATCACCTGCTAACCACCATCCACTAAACCATCACCTGCTAACCACCATCTTCTAAACCATCACCTGCTAACCATTGCCTGCTAGCCATCACCTGCTAACCACCTGCTGACCATCATCCACTAAACCATCACATGCTAACCATCATCCTCTAAACCATCACC
This sequence comes from Cricetulus griseus, assembly GCF_003668045.3. NCBI lineage: Eukaryota > Metazoa > Chordata > Mammalia > Rodentia > Cricetidae > Cricetulus > Cricetulus griseus. The sequence continues at coordinate 73,152,780 of NC_048597.1, read as the reverse complement.
TGCTAACCACCATCCTCTAAACCATCACCCTGCTAACCACCATCCTCTAAACCATCACCTGCTAACCACCATCTTCTAAACCATCACCTGCTAACCATTGCCTGCTAGCCATCACCTGCTAACCACCTGCTGACCATCATCCTCTAAACCATCACATGCTAACCACCATCCTCTAAACCATCACCTGCTAACCACCATCTTCTAAACCATCACCTGCTAACCATTGCCTGCTAGCCATCACCTGCTAACCACCTGCTAACCATCATCCACTAAACCATCACATGCTAACCACCATCTTCTAAACCATCACCTGCTAACCATCATCCTCTAAACCATCACCTGCTAACCACCATCCTCTAAACCATCACCTGCTAACCATCATCCTCTAAACCATCACCTGCTAACCATCATCCTCTAAACCATCACCTGTTAACCATCATCTCTAAACCATCACCTCCTAACCATCATCCACTACATGATCACCTGCTAACCATCACTTGCTAAGCCTCAGATTTCTGAAACGGGGTCTGAATGGACACCAGTCTGGGCTAACCTTAGCCTCCTGGATGCTGGTGCTACAATGAGCTAGCATGCCAGGCTCTAGAGGCTTTCATATGAATATTTTACATGGGATTGCTGACTGAAAGTTGTTCTCCAGGGCAGTGGCTTTAATCCCAGCACTTGGGAAGCAGAGACCAGTCTGGTCTAAAGAGTGAGTTCTAGGACAGCTAAGCTACATAAAGAAAGCCTGTCTTAAGAAACAACAAAAAGCTGTTCTCTTTTCCCAAAGTAAATGCAGTGCTCTACACCAATACATGTGACACTGCTAGCTGCTCTGCAGATACAACTTTAAATAGGTATTCTTCAGTTATTAACATTTTTTTCTTTTGTTCCAAACCTAAAATCACCACTTACAGTCTTCTCCCATTATGTTATCCCCATTAAGTGTTTCTAAATTGCACCTAATTGCTTTTGTGTGTGTGGGCATATGCACGTGTATTTATGTGGAGTCCATATATGGGATGTCTTCCTCAAATGCTTTCTATCTTATTTTTGAGACAGGGTCTCTCATTAAAGTTGGAACTCAATGACTGGCTAAAGTGGCTGAATAGTAAGCTCCAGGGTTCTGCCCTCCTCCCTTTGCCCCAGCACTGGGGTTACTAAGGTGTTCCACTGTGCCTGGCTTCTAGGGATTTAAACTTGGGTCTTCATTCCTGTATTGCAAACAATTTCCCAACTGAGTCATCTCTTCAGCCCTACTTCTAAATATTGATACCATAAATAAATATATTTGATAGTAATATATGATAATTTTTATACTAATAGATATTAAATTATTTCCTTGTAATGTATTGTCAATTTAGATCATCTACATAACAAGTTCCAAGTTAGACCAAATGTATGTCTACCTTATTATTGCTTGATTGTTTTATTTATGTATTTATTCATTTATTTAGGGACAGGGTCTCATGTAGATCAGGCTAGCCCCAAAAACACTATAGCTGAAAATGACCCTTTCCTATTCTTACCGCCTAAGTACTAGGATTATAGGTGTGTACCACCATACCATGGACATTTTAATTAATGCTAGTTAAATTTTTATTTGATATTATTTTTCAAAGCAGGAAAAAAAAAAAAGCTGTAACACATGTCGGTCTTCAAGTATTTAGGTGTAAAAATAGTTTCCTTATGCGTCAATTATGCACTCATTACAAAGCTAGCACTTGACACAGACTGATAGAAGCCTCTGATGTCCTAAGTGTCACTAAGTCACAATCTGGGTAAAGAGTGCCTTAAAAAGGAGACACCTTCAAAGATTCCCCTCTAGACTGAGAGTGCTTTTTAATCTGCAGGAAGCAGATTCTATAATTATTTACTGTATCATAATAGTCTATACAATTATGAGTTATTTATTGTTAAATATTGGTTATTCAAAAACCAAAATTGCATATATACAAATAAAGAAACATTTTACAAAGTAAGTTGATGTTAAAATTATTGGGTAACTACTGCAAATATAGACCTTATGGGAAGTATTTCTGCCTACCCTTTACAGCAATCGAATAACTGTTTTCCATCCTAATTGCTGTTTAAAATTGTGAGGAAAGTAGAAAAGCATTTTAAGATCTATATTAACTGGAGATATTCCTTTCAATAAATAATATTCCTTTCTTGAGGAAAAATTTACCACGGCAAGTCAAACATTGATTAAATGAAACATCTAAACTTACCATCTGGATCTACCTCTCTGGAAATCTTGAGTGCTTCTGATGTTGCCATATCTGTATTTGCAGCAGTGACAGCGAGGATGATGGAATTGGGATTACTGATGAACCGAAGAATAAGCTCTCTGATTTGAAGCTCAATATCCTTTGGCTGATCACCTACAGGTACCTTAACCAAACAAAGGTGAGCAATAATCAAAATCAACTCAGCTTCCTCCACAAATTTACTTCACAGAACACAAGTGTTGCTGTATTTATAAATAGTTAAGATAAATTAATAATGTGCTATAGAGGTATTTATGAATCTGGTAATATACAAATTTGCAAAATGTAACTCTGCCAAATATCAAAATTTGACTATTGCATAAATCATATGTCAAGGACTGCTGAGTACCAACTGCATACAGATGATATCCATCCATCTACCAACCATCCCCCAACCCACCCATCCATCCAGTGTTGATGAGAACATCTGGCATTCTTCTACATGTTAAGTCACAGCAACAAAATTAGGAGATTCAAGTTCCTGTCTTCCTAGAGCATCTGTCTTAGTAATAAAAGACAAATAAACAGACACAACTGCACGGGGCAGACAGGGCAATCAAGAACATAAGAGAGCAGAACAGAGGCTGCGGGATGATGCTTTTAAATTCTTGCTTTAAATGATGTTTTAAAACAAAATTATTAGGGTCTACCTCAATTAGATAAAGAAGTTTAGGTGATTAATCAGAAATTAAAGGCAAAAAGTAGTACATATAACTATCTGGGAAAAGAACAGTCCATACTGAGTGAATAATAAGGGCAGAAGCCCAGAACAACAACAACAAAACTAGAGAAGAATAATACACAAATTGAGTGTGGTGGCCTGTAATCCCAGGATCTGGGAGAATAGGAGGATAAGGAATTCAAGGTAATCCTCAGTTACATAGATAGTTAAAGACCACTCTGAGATGGAGAAATAAAGAAACAAACTAACAAAGTAGGAGAATAATACAGGAATAGATATTTCTAAGAACTTAAGCTTGTACTCTCAGTAAAGAGAACTAGGAAATCACTGAAGAGATTTTAAGCAAAGAAATGATGACACAATCTAATTTTCACTTTAATAGAATACTGTGGTTACTTAAAGTAAAAAAATGGGGCTGAACAGATGGCTCAGTGGTTAAGAGCACTGCCTGCTCTTCCAGAGGACCCAAGTTCAATTCCCACTTTGGAAATCAGTATGGAGATTTCTCAGGAAAATGGGAATCAGTCTACCAAAAGATTCAGCAATTCCACTCTTAGGCATATACCCAAAAGATGCACATTCATACAACAAGGACATCTGTTCAACTATGTTCATAGCAGCATTATTTGTAATAGCCAGAACCTGGAAGCAACCTAGATGCCCCTCATCTGAAGAATGTATAAAGAAAATGTGGTATATTTACATAATGGAGTACTACTCAGCGGAAAAAAAAAAAAAAAAAAACAATGGAATCTTGAAATTCACAGGCAAATGGATGGAACTAGAGGAAACCATCCTGAGTGAGGTAACCCAGTCACAAAAAGACAAACATGGTATGTACTCAGTCATATATGGATTTTAGACATAGAGCAAAGGATTACCAGAGAAGCTAGGAAACAAGGAGGACCCTGAGAGAGACATATATGATCCCCCAGAGAAGGGGAAAGGGGCAAGACGGGGAGGGGAGAGGGAGCTAGGAGAAAGAGGGGAGAAGAGGAGGGGAAAGGAGGACATGAGGGAACAGGAAGGTTGAGTTGTGGAAAGAATAGAAAAGAGCAAGATAAGAGATACCATAATAGAGGGAGCCATTACAGGTTTAAAGAGAAATCTGGCACTAGAGAAATGTCCGGAGATCTACAAGGATGACACCAACAAACAATCTAAGCAACAGTGGAGAGGCTACCTTAAATGCCCTCCCCTGATAATGAGATTGATGACTACCTTATATGCCACCCTAGAGCCTTCATCCAGTAGCTGATGGAAGCAGAAGCAGACACCTACAACACTGAACTGAACTCCTGGAATCCAGTTGCAGGGGAGGAGGAGTGATGAACAAATCCACAGAAACAGCTGACCTGAACAAGGGGAACTCTTGGTTCCCAGACTGATAGCTGGGAAACCAGCATAGGACTGATCCAGACCCCCTGAATGTGGATGTCAGTGAGGCGGCCTCGGCAATCTGTAGGGCCTCTGGTAGATCAGTATTTATCCCTAGCATACGAATGGGAGCCCATTCCACATAGAGGGATACTCTCTCAGCCTAGACACATGGGGGGAGGGCCTAGGCCCTGCTCCAATGGTATGATAGACTTTGAAGATTCCCCCATGGAAGGCCTCACCCTCTCTAGGGAGCACAAAGGGGTTACTGGGGGGGGGGGCAGGGGAGGAAGGGAGGGAGAAAGAAATGGGATTGACATGTAAAAGAAGCTTGTTTCTAATTTAAATTAAAAAATAGAAAAAATTAAAATGTATAAAATTTTTTAAAAAAGATCTAATAATACTATCAATCTAATTAGTTGTGTTTTGTGTCCCCAAAGAGGACAAGAGGTAAAAAAAAAAAAGAGAGAGAGAGAGAGAGGAGGGTGTTTATAGACTTTGGTGAGATAAGAAGAAACCAGCAAAAGACATTGAAAAGGAGTGGCCTGTGAGATAATAGATGAAATTCTAGACTACGATACCCTGGGATCTAAGGTAAAGAAAGCATTTTAAGGAGGAAGGAGGACTAACTATATAAAACGTTCTAATAATAACAGTAACTGCAAAATCAAATCATTATTCTCATATTAGGTTAATGTTAAAAAGAAAACAATGCACACTTCTTTAAATAAAAACATGGACAACAGATATTCCTTACCTTGGTCATTCCTGGTAAATCCACAAGTGTCAGATTGACAACGTTGGGTGAGAAAACTTTAAGGTGGATTGGCTCAGGGCTTACTCCCTAAAGACAGGTTTCAAATATATTATAATCAACATTGAATTTCAATGAATGAAATGCTAAACTACATTCAAATACACAGACTTTAGATGTTTTAAAATACTTATTAAACTATGGTTCCTAAAATTGTTCAGCAATAGAAGCTTAATGAAGCATGAATGAGAAGGCAGCCAATCATGTAAACAAGGATTATAATCCTATCCAAACCCATACCATTACTATATAAAACTTCTTCTCCCTGTATGATTTTACTTTCTTTTCTATATGCATATGCCATTTTTAAAAGGGGCTTAACAGATTATGTACTTAACAAAAGAATAATGCATTTTCATTTACCCCAAATGATGATGCTGCTGAGCTGAGAGACTAACAGGCAAGAAGCTATGTCCATGAATTTGGTCCAGGTATTTGAACATCAAGTGGCACAGTGTACACAAGTAGTGAGTTTGCTCAGGCAATGTACTTCATTTTTCAGATCCCTGAGACAAAAAGCTATCCCTAACATAATCTAGTCCCATCTACTTATATTTCTGTCATAATACAGGTTCAACCTGGTGCAGGGAATTTAGGAAGTGTGGTGGCAACAGAAGTAACTCCAAGGTGTGGGCTCAGAGTTTGACAATGAGCAAAACAGTTACTGAAAAGAGGCAAATATTTTCAACAGGCACAAAAAGCAGCTGCGAAAACACCTTTCTGTCAGGAAATAACTTTTGCATCACAGCACCTGGCAACAAATATATACTGAATATGGCTCAGGATCACTTGTGAGGTTTAAAGTTCCTCCAGATAACATAGAATAGCAATATAAACAAAAGCAACTACAATAAAGATCACAAAAAAATTTAAATGAGACTATTTCAATAAAAGTATCTTAGACTACTTGATTTAAATCCTCACATTCTTAGAAAGTAATTATTTTACTATAATCAAGTACTATGCAGTTAAGATCACAAAATATAAATATTTTATATGTCTAAAGGTTTTAAGGTGTGTATGTGTATGCACTAATGCGCACACGTAGGATTGTGTCTGGTATCTGTGTTAACTGTCAACTTGGCAGAAACTAGAGTCACCTGGGAAAAGGGCAAGCCCGAAGGAGACTGTCTTTATCACTCTTGGCAGAAACTAGAGTCACCTGGGCAAAGGGCATGCCTGAAGGAGACTGTCTTTATCACTCTTGGATTGGAAAGACTCATCTGAATTGTGAGTGGTACCTCAGCTATGTAAGTGGAAAAAGACAATTAAAAATTAGTATGTATTCATGCACTCAATGTTCTCTTCTGACTCTGAACATAACGTGACCAGCTGCTTCAAAAGCTTTTGCTGCTGTAACTTCTGTGTCTCCATGGACTGGTAACTGAGCTAAATAAACCTTCTCCCTTAAGTTGCCTTTGTTGGGGTATTCATCATAGCAATAGAAAGAAACTCAGGACAGTGTGTGCTGTTGGAGATCTAAGCCAGGACTCCCCACCAAACAGTCTACCACCGAGCCACATCCTTATTCCTTGGTGTTTATGACACTATTTGCTCCAGCTGGCCTTGAGCTCACATCCTTCTGCCTCTTCCTCCCCAGTCCTTGGAATTCTGATATAAACCACTACAACTTACACCAAGAGATAAATATTCAGCTAAGTTTTCATATGTTTGTGGAATACTCCATTTTTTTTTTTTTGGAATACTCCATTTTTTTTAAAAAAGATTAAGATTATGAATTTATAAACCAAGCCCGGCAACACACAGGATTATAATTTTCAGTTAATCGGGAAGGTGAAACAGGTGGATCCCAAGTTCTAGACTAGCCTGGGTAATTTAGTGAGCCATTGTCTCAAAAGAAAAAAACAAAACAAACAAACAAAAAAACAGCTTTAGGACATAGCTCAGTGGTTTATCTAACATGTACTACACCCACATCCACCAACAGTACTGGAAAGAGGGAGAATATGACTTTGCCATGGGCTTATATATTATTATATACAGAAAATGTTCAGCAATATAATTACTTTTGTTTAAGTCTTTCGGGTTTTAAACAGTGCCTACCTTATTAGTTCCTGAAATTCTTTCAGTTTCATTTTCAATTTCTTGTCGAATTTCATCAAAATCTGTATAAAGCTAAAAATTGTTGAAACAAAAAGAACCATATTCTAAATAAGATCAGAGTTCTTAAGGGGTGGTGGCCACATTTAAAAAATGACACATTTAAAGAATGCAGAAAACTAGTTCACAATTTCTTAAGTATACATACATTTTTCTAAGATTTGTTTCAAAGTTGCCTGACCTTACAACACTTAAAAATCTCCAAATTAGAATGGATCAAGTCATATTAAACCACTGAGGCTAGAAATGTTACTGAGACAAGTTTTATTTTATAGGAAACAAGAAAATCATCACCTGTAAGAAACTATATTCTGTATTATCCTTACAAAATGCTATTTTTATATGTTATTTCTTTATATTCTTGAGTGATTACCTTGTTTTTGGTGTGAAGAAATTTACCCCATTCTTCTGCTTCAACTCCTAGAGAAAGAAAAACTCATTTCTTAGAGACCAGAAATTGGATTTTATAGTTAGGAATTAAAAAAAAAAAATAACACAATGAACTGCTTTTTACGGATTACAAATTAACAAGTGTTTCAATTTTAAGACTGCTAAATAACATTCATGTTTTTAAAGCACGGATGGACTAAAAAAGCACGGGGCAGAACTAACTTCAAGTAGAGTTGCCTGCACGTCTTCCCAGCATTTGCAATTAATTCTTATAAATAAATTGTTCATTTCCTATTTGTTTGTGATTATGATAACTGACAATTTCTTTAAACATCTTATATATGAAAGCAGTTTATCCAATGAAAAATTTTCAAGTACAGGAAGAAAAATTAAGAATCCCATTGAATAATGCAAAACCAAATCATACATAACAAATGTGTGCTTATATTAAAGTTTAAAATATGCATGCAATATATGAATGAAATAGCTAATTTTCCCATTAAAAAATCATTGTCTTTTAATTGCTTTTCTGTTGGCTACACATTAAGCTCTCAGTGACTGTACTAGCTGCTTGTAGTGTACACTGCCAAAGTGATTTCTCCCAATGTTAAGTCTATATTTTCTCAAGGGATTGTAGAATGGAAATGAATGAAATGAGTAAAAATAGAAACATATATACTGTAAGGACCTGACACCCTGCTAGTTTCTAGTCACGCTCTGCTCCTCTTGACATCTTACCCAAGCACAGCTATTCTGCTTTCACCAAATTCAGAACCTTAAGATAGCAATGATTTACAGTATTTAATGCAAAAGAGTCACCTGAAATAAAAATAAGATATTCTCATAAACATTTATTTAGTAAATGGTCCATTGTTTTTTGTTGGAATAACGGTCCATAAAACCAGATCCTACCTGAAGCTTAGGACCTTCTTCCAGGATGGATCTCTGAAGGCCCAGACTAAGGTAGGAGGTGACAGAACTCACAGATGCAGTACCACATATCATAGGGCTATCTTTAACTCAATTGGCCATATAAAAGTTTCACTGTCTTCACAATTATGTTTTTGTAAAAATTAAAGTAAATTCACACCCCCCAAAAAAAGCTTGTATGTTAATGCAATGCCAAAACACTAACAAGAACCTCTAAAACCTGCAGTCAATGTGGACAGGCAAATAAAAATGAAAGGAGACCAGGGGCGCACAGCCTGTAAGGGTACGGAAGCACACATGCAGGCATTCTAGAAAAGATGGGCTAAAAACAAATGGATGAAGGAAACCTTTAGAAAGGTGTCTTGAGTTTTTCCATGTAGCAGGGTCTGTAGTTAAAGAGAAATAGCACAAAGTAATTTTAGTGCTTATCCCTAAAACTTGAAACTTAAAAAAACTTCATGTGTAAAAACATGATTACATTTCAAATGCACATAAGCATTTAATCATTCGAAACTTATCAGAACTGTAGGAACAAATATATTTTTATGCACTATAAGCAAAGCGTATTGCGTGTAATGCTTTGACTTTTTAAGGATTTTAGTAAACAAATTTTCATTGTTGTTATGTTATTACTGTTGCTAATTCTAAAAGCATTAAAATTATTTTACTCTCAAAAAGTTTGCCTGAGCTATTTCTGAAAGCCTACTGTGGGAATAGATAAAGTGTCTGGTTTAAATGAGCCCAGGAAATATGATAAGTACATCCTTTGAAACCTTTAAAATTAGTAAGTAAATGCAATTAGCCTATTTGCTAAAAATGACCTTTTATAAGAGTATTTTCTTTGCATTTAGCAAAACACCACAAAACATTAAGCCTTTAAATTCATGGACTCAATCCAACAAGAATCTACTGTCACAATTCTTGCATTTCCTGTTAATTACATTCATTAAACACAAAGTATTTTAGCCAGTTTTCATAGGCCTCAAGTTAAAATTACTCTTTTTTTCACCTTACAATGTGCTGCTCTTAACACATTATCCATTATGGGGGCTCTCTTATGTATAAAACCTCAAGGAGCTTTTATACCCAATATGAAACTAAAGTTTTTATGCAAGAGATGTGTTTCTATGTCTAAAGCAATAAACAACACTGACTCCTGGAGGCAACCTGAACAAAACAAGAATAAGCTTGGTAATTCTGAAGCAACTTTCCTGTAGAATCTGTGAGGCTGTACCCTTCATGAATTTAAACTAATAAAAAGTAAATAAACAAAAGTGGATTTGTAAAAAGAAAAAAAAACAGATAAAAAGAACCATATACAAAAAGTTTTGGGTTTGTTTTTAACTTTTCGATGGCTTTTTTGTGATGCTTTCTTCAAAAACTATTTTCTCACTGTTCATGTTTTTAAATCCAAACTGTATGTTAATCTGCTTTTATTAGCTCTTAATTTCTACAATGTCAGAGTGATTTGGCAAGCCTAAATTGCTTATCCAAAGAAGAAAGTGGCTTTGATAAAAAGGTAAGAATAGCCAGCAAGGTGGCTCAAGAGGTAAAGGCCCCTTCTGCCAAGTCTAATTTCCCTGAGTTCAATCCCCAGGACCCACATGGTGGAAGGAAATAACCAATTCCCCCAAGTTGTCCTCTGACTGAAATATACTTGCAACAGCACACACAATACCACATCCACACACATATTCACACACAAATAGAAAGAAATGGCCAAAAAGAACTTTTAAAAAAGGAAGCCAAAGAATTTATTTACTTGTACTCAAAAGTAGCTATCATTTCAAAGGAGGGGAACACTGTCTATATTTTTCTTTACATGTAAGGAAATGCACATATGTAACAGGGATTAAGCTCAGGAGTAGTATATATATGCATATACTTTCTGAAAGTCTTGGTTTAAAGCATTAGGTAATGTGTTTGATAGAATTGGTGAGGATGAAATTCCAACAATTTTACTCTAGATATTTGAAGCTAAGCCACAGGTTTGTCAAGAGTGATTAAATTCAAGGTTCAAACTTTAAATAACATGGGCATTGTCATGCAGAAGCTGGGAGGCAGAGGTAAGAAGATCACCACAAATGATAAGTTAGCCTGGTTTACACAGTAAATTATAAACCAGTAAGGGCTATGTGGCAAGACTGTCTCAAAATAAAATGAAGCAAAAAGGCCTTTAATAATAAACATTAAAATATAAAATAATTACTAGTATATCAAGAAGATACCTAGCAATTAAAAGTTTCCTATTTAGCTGACAGTCAATTATAAAATATACTTACTAATATCTACAAGCTCATTAACTTTCTTCAGTTATTCTGAAGTCCCTGTTTTAAAGTCATAGATGCTCATGACAGGTTTCTCCCCCTACTTTAAAATAAAATTAGAGCCATCACCACCAATATCTTCTATGATAAGTGAAGGGGAGAAAATCAGATGTAATACTACCACCCCACCTCAGGGTAAAGTTAAACAATGAAACTACACTGAGAACAAATCTCTGCACAGTGTTCTGTACAAACACTATCTGAAAGGCAGAGTCAGTCTACAAAATGCTAGAAAACAAGTCAAAGTCAGACCCTGGACTGAACATGATCACTGAATGTACTGCTCTCAGACATTTCAAATCTCACTAATATGACTAATATAGGATGTATATATGTATGATAAACAATTTAAAATTTATTAATAGAGAACATTTCCTAAAATACCTTAATTTTAAAAGATCCAGATATATATAGCCATGAATATACTCATACTCTGGTCTTACTTTTTTTTTTGGGGGGGGGTAGGATTTCTCTATAGCTTTGGAGACTACCTTGAACTCACAGAGATCGAACTGTCTCTGCTGGATTGAAGGTATGTGCCACCACTGCTCAGCTTGGTCTTACTATTCATATACTGTATCAAAAAAAAAAAAAAAAATCAGAGCCAGGTGGTGGTGGTGCACACTTTTCATGTCAGCACTTGGGAGGCAGGTGAATCTCTGTGAGTCTGAGACCAGCCTAGGCTACAGACTGAGTTTTAGGATAGCTAGGGCTGCACTAAGAAACCCTGTCTCCAAACAAACAAACAAACAAATGAACCAACAAACCCCTCAGTTTAGGTACTACAAATGTGGCAAAGGGGAGGCCCTTTAAGAGTTCAAATAGTATATGTTGTAGAGGTGAACCTTACTATAAGCAGATTAAAAATGAGAAACACTTTAAAAGTGTAATCTCTTCGTATAGCTGGACATGGCGGCACATGTTTGTAATCTAGGTACTTTGGAGGAGATTTGGGAGGACCACAAGTCTGAGGTCATTCTTAGATATATTCTGAAGCCAATTTGAACCACCCTGCCTCACAAAATCAAGAAGTCTTCTATAAATAATAGTCCTTCTCTTAGATTAAAGGAAAATGGAATCAAAATTAGTGAGCACATGATGAGCCCAGAAAAGTGCAAGTAAAATAGGATTTTTTTTTACTTTAAGTAACTGATTTCTATTTAATGACAGTTTATTAAACTAAATTATTCAAGATTCCCAACAACTTTATTCAGCATTTCCAATCAATAAAAATTGTTTTCTATTAAAGATTAATACCACTCCACAAGATTTCTGATTTTGCTATAGCCACTATTTGCCAATTCACTAATCAACTTTTTACTTTGAAATTCCTATTTTAAAAATAGACAAAAAAGGAATAACATTTTAAATAATTCTTACTACAGTTCAGAAATTTACCATTTTCCTCTCCTGTTGTTTTTCTTTTATCTTCTGGAGAAACGTGAACCAGCTGCAGAATGAGAGGTCTCCGGGTGACCACACCAGTCCCTCTGGGAAGAAGGTCCCTCCCCACGAGGCTTTCCAGCACTGAGCTCTTCCCACTGCTCTGAAAATAGAACATATGAGAGCAAACTAACTGACCACTCTAAACAGACTATAATAACAAATCAACACAGAGGCTAAACAATTCTAAGCAGAGAAAATAAAAGCCCACACTTAAAATACATAAAATAGCGCCTCACTCTAAGTTGTTCTACTTTTTGATGCTCTGTTTACCAAATAATAAAGCCTATATGCTATGGTACCAATAATACATAGTTATTTCACTTTAAATGGGGCATTACTAATAGGTGGTGGTGTGCATGCCTTTAATCCCAGCACTTGGGAGGCAGAGGCAGATGGATCTCTGTGAGTTCGAGGCCAGCCTGCCTGTTCTACAGAGTGAGTTCCAGGACAGCCAAAGCTACACAAAGAAACCTTATCTCTAAAACAAAACAAAACTAATGGGGCATTACTAACTATATTTTTTAATGTAGCAAAAGGAATTAAATTCTCCAGTTAGTTTTTGTCACCTTGTCTGGAAAGAGGAACCTTAAAGAGAAAAGACTTCAGTTTGATTGCCTGTGGGTGAGCCTGTAGGCTGTTTTCTTGTTTCATTATTGATGGGGAGAGTAAAGCTCATTGGGAACAGTGCCACCCATAAGCAGGCAGTCCTGGGTTGTATAGGAAAGGATATATATATATCCTTGCTCTCCCTCTCTGTTCTTCTCCCATCTCAACCATCCAGTTCCCTCATGTTCTCTCCCCCTCCCCTTCTTCCCTTCCTCTCCACCCCCAACTTTCTCAGATCTTGTCTATTTCCCATTCCCAAGGGGATCCATGTATGTTTCTCTTAGGGTTTTCCTTGTTACCTAGCTTCTCTGGGGTCATGGACTGTAGCCTGGTTATCCTTTGCTTTGCATCTAATATCCACTTATGAGTGAGCACATACTGTTTTTGTCTTTCTGGGTCTTGGTTACCTCACTCAGGATGGTTTTTTCTAGTTCCATTCATTTGCCTGCAAATTTCATGATGTCATTGTTTTTTTTTTTTTTACAAAAGAGATAACTTGATTGAGGGAAGTCATTAAGGGCCAGTGAAAAACCCGGCGCTAAGGAAATTCCCAGGAATCCACAAAGATGACCCCAACTAAGACACTAAGCATTAGTGGAGAGAGTACCTGAACTGTCCTTCCCCTATAATCAGATTGATAACTACACGGATTATCATCATAGAACCTTCACCCAGTAACTGATGGGAGAAGATGAAGAAATCCACAGCTAAGCACTGGGCTGAGCTCTCAATGTGGGTGACAGTTGTGTGACTTGGGCAGTTTTCGGGGCCACTGGTAGTGGGACCAGGATTTATCCCTAGTGTTTGAACTGACATTTTGGAGCCCATTCTCTTTGAAGGGTTACCTTGCTCAGCCTAGATATGGAGGGAGGGCCTTAGTCCAGCCTCAAAGTGATGTGCTGGACTTTGTTGACTCTCTATGGGAAGCCTTACCCTCTCTGAGGAGTGGATGGACTGGGGTTGGGGTGGGGTGGGGAGAGTGGGAGGGGAGGGAGTGGTAATTGGGATTGGTATGTAAAACAAGAGAAGAGTAAATAAAAAAAAATGTTAAGAAAGAAAGAAAGAAAGAAGGAAGGAAGGAAGGAAAAGAAAGCATGTTGAGTGGGCTACAGGGAGCAAGCCAGAAGGCAGGGTTCTTCCATCGTTTCTTCTTCAATTCCGCGCTCTAGCTTCCTGCTCTGACTTCTTTCAGTGATGGAGTGTGACCGGAGGGTTATAAGATTAAATAAACCCTTGCTTCCCTCAGTTGCTTTTGGACATTGTATTTTTCATAGCAATAGAAACCCTAACTAAGAGAATATAAAACAACTTCTGTGTGTATTAAAATAGTATTCTGTGTAAAACTAAATGTCAATACATGGATATTTAAATTTTTGCTCTTTGTCTAGGGTTTCTATCGCTGTGATAAAATACCCACCATAGCCAAAATCAAATAGAAAGAGCTTATTTCATCTTAAAGCTAGTAGTCTGTTATTCAGGGGTGCCAGGGCAGGACTTAGATGAAGAAACTAAAGCCAAGAAGCCATGGAGGAGTCTTGCCCCCTGGTCTGCTCCCTCTGGCTTGCTTAGCTTGAATTCTTACAAAACTCAGGATCACCAGCCCAGGATGGGCTCAACTTACAGTGAGCTGGGCTCATAGTCACATCACTCGTCAGTCAAGAAAATGCACCACAGCTCAATCTAGTGGGATGGTCATTTTCTCAACTGAGGTTCCTTCTGCCCATATGACTCCAGCTTGTGTCAACTTGACATAAAATTAGGCAGCATTTGCAGGGACTTGGTGGCGCACGCCTTTAATCCCAGCACTCGAGAGGCAGAGGCAGGCGGATCTCTGTGCGTTTGAGGCCAGATGGTCTACAGAGCTACACAGAAAAGCCCTGTCTCAAAACTACAAAACAACAAAAAACATTAGACAGCGCTATGACCAAAAGCAACTTAAGGAGGAAAGATTTCTTGTGTTGTTTAAGATGTATTTTAATCAATTTCTGCCTTCTCTTTCATCCCTCTAAACCTTCCCATATACCTCACCCCACTCTCCTTCAAATTCATGGCCTCATGGGAAGAGGGCAGAGGGAGCTATGAGAATGAGAAGGGAAGAAGAGGAAGGATGCAGAGGTCATGAGGGAGCAGAGTGAGTCAGGTATAGATTAGAAGAAAGGATATGGGATAGGTAGGGTTTTAGTTGGGGGGATAGAGGGGTGGAGGGGAGGGAGAAGGGAACTGGGATTGCCATGTAATTCAATCGTGTTTGTAACTCAAACAAAAAATAAATGAGGCATAGGTATAAAATAGAGAGCAGACCTGTTAGATTATAAATGTCTGACTCCATAGGTTATTTGAATAAGGTTTCAAGATCAATGAATTTAATACAATTTATTTTTTTCCCAAATCATAGAGGAAAAATTAGTTTCTTGTACTGTATTTTATGTTTAAAATATTACAAGGTCTGTTTTAAAGCTAAAATTTCAAGCAACCTATTGGTGTTGCCTGATAATATATACCAAAGCAGTAATAAAAGAAGCAAATATTAAAAAAAAATTCATGGCCTCCTTTTTATCAATTATCACATACATGCATATATATGTATATTATGTATACACACATATAAATCATGTATATACATAAACATACACATATACATATGTCATGGATATACATACATTGCCAACACACACACACACACACACACACACACACACACACACACATACACACACTACAAATACAACTGATTATGGAGTGCCCACCCCCAAGGGACACATCTACAACACAACTCCTATACCTAAGCCTCGGGCAGCATCACAAAAGGGGCTGTAAGACTGCAAAAGCCAGATGACAGGAACATCTGCTATGAGATTCTGTCCCCAAGAAATGACAGGAAAGCTAAACCTATAGGTAGCACCACGATATGAATGCATAAGCAAGACCCACACAAGTACAACACCAATAGACATGCTAACCCGGGAGGGGAAAATGTCACAGGGCCCTCCTCCTAAACAGAGAACTACACAAGCAACTAAGGACTGCTGAGAGTGGGGCAGTCTTCCTCAGGACTGAGCCTCTAACTGATTATCCAATATCATACTCTGAAATTATACAGAGCAACACTACAAGCAACACATACAAGCAACACTAGATATTGTGCTTACATTTGAGTGTGTGTGTTTGTGTGTGTGTGTGTGTAACAATAACAATTTTAAAAAAGGCTATAACTTTGAAAGGTGGGAGACATGGGAGAGGTTGAAGGGATTAAAGGAAAGCGAGAAAATGACATAATTATATTTTAACTTAAAAAAAAAATAAACCCAAAGTAAACTATCTCAAAGCTAGGGGTGGTGGTGCATGCCTTTAATCCCAGCACTTGGGAGGCAGAGGTAGGTGGATCTCTGTAATTCAAGGCCAGCCTGGTCTACAGACTGGTTCCAGGACAGTCAACAGCCAGGGCTACACAAAAAAAAAAAACCTGTCTCAAAACAAAACAAAGAAGCAGTGTATCCCAGCGACACGCACCTAGAATGCACAAAATTTTGGGATATAAATCCCCCCAAAAGTCCTCGTTTTCCTCAAAATGTGTATCGTTTAAATCAGCAGTAACTGGTAACAATTACCATTTCACATGATTAACATCATTTCATTTGAGTACCTCATAAGACTGCGATTAGGTCTCATTTTGCCAACTGAACTGTTTAGAACGGCAGCCAGACACAGAGTGTAATCTTAGTACTTAGGTGGCCAAGGCAAAATGATTGCAACTTCTAAACTAGCATGGATTCCAAAGTGAAACTACCATTCCCAATTCCCCCAAAATAAAAATTATTAGTATATTTAGGGAACAAAACACACAACTACATCATAACCAAAGTGTTCATCTTTTGTGCTTTTTTATACAGATACATAACAAAATATTTAATTGCCCTAATTACACTATAGAAAAGAAAACATATATGATTATGAATGCACATGGAAGGCAACTGGTGACAAAGGGAGCAGTAGTTAAGTACTCTAGGGCCCAGTAAGGCAGGCATTATCTTACACCCACAGGGTTTTTGAGTTCTCTCTTTTTTCTTTTTATTGTTTCTTTCAAAAAAGTCCAGTTGACTATCCACCAATTTTAAAACTTAATTCGTTTCTTGTTAATGTGTATGTCAACACATGCAGACCAAACAAAACATGTCTGTGAGTTTCTGGTCCTTCTTTTCTTCTCTAGACTTGAAAATGTAAATAAAATTAGCTTCTTCAACAATTGGCCTTGGTAAGAGCTTGTTTTCTGCTGGTGACTTAAAGCTTTACTCTCACACCTTTCCCAGCAAGTCTGTAGGAGAGCTACCATAGAAAAGTTCTCAACAACAAAGTTACAGCTGTCACTGCTCTGATAATAGGACCTACTGTGACTCATCACCACCTCCAAAGCTGGTTCAGCATTCATGACCTGTATGCCAATCTTAGAGCCACTCCGTAGCTTCTTAAAAATTATACTGAAACGGAATTTGCTGTGCCTTCAATCCAATTCTGAGATGTGCTCTTTCACTGAAAATCTTTGATAAGTTTCAGATCTTTTCACCAATAACTTACACCAGTTCATCCATGACATATTAACCAAGGCTGAGTCAGTCCCTTTTTAATTGAGACAGGGTCTTCACTCTGTCGTTCTGGCTGGCCTTGAATTCAGAGATCTCCTGCTACTGCCTTCTGAGTGCTGGCATCAAAGGTGTGTGTCACCACACCCACTCATTCAACTTTCTAATACCTAAGTTTATATTTTTCATTACATACGACAGACTCAAACCCCTGTTATTAATGTAACTGATAACAATCCGTTTAATTTTTATTTTATTTAGAATAAATTTATAAATAAAATTTAATATCTACTTTGCTTAAATATTTCTCATAGAATTCTTAGAAATATTTTTAACAATTTACCAGTTAAAGTAACATGCTTTTTTTTTCTTACGGCTACAGTACTCTATACCTAAGGACAAAATATAACCTGTGATATTAACATATTCTTTACATTGAACAACTAATGCACTCATAGCTCAAAATATCAACATAATCCAGGTGTTTTAAAATGTTGTACTCCTAACAGCCATTAGTAAAGAATTTTATTGACTGTAAAATTGTGTATTATAAGAGACTCAGGAATCTAAGAAGATTCAAAACCCCCACTCCACAGAGCTAGAGGCATAACTCATGTTCAGACTGTACACTTACATTACAAAGCCCTGGGTTCAAGCTTCAAGGTAAGGATACAGACACATACCACTTTTCCAAAAGAGTGCAATACAACCATGAGTCAGCCCACAAACAAGCTGTCTAATGAACTCCATACAAGTAGGAAACACAGAACAATCAATCCACTGTGACAAATTAAAGGATTAAAGGTGTGTGCCATCACTACCTGGCCTCTAGCTTTGCACTCTTTGATATTCAGACAAGCTTTGTTATATCAGAAAAAAAAATATCACCACACAAAAAGTGTGGTAAGGGTCTAAGAACAGATATATGAAATAAAACAATACATCTATGGTTACCTGATTTTGAAAAATGCTGATACTGTGCAATGAACAGAAGATTTAACTCTTAAGCAAAAGGTGCTTAGGCAAGTAAGAGATAAAGTTGGGCCCCCATCACAGACAAAAATTTTCTGAAAATTGATTAAAAACCCAAATATGCAAGCTAAAAAATTAGAAGAAAACACAATAAACCTCTATGTCCTGGAATTTAGCAACATGTTAGAAGTCTAACCAACAAAGAAAAAGATCAATTTCATCAAGATCAAAAACTTACATGCATTGAAAGACATTAATCAGTATGAAATGGCAATCTCCTGGAAGAAGAAAGTATTTACAAGCATATTGTTAAGGCCCTAGTATCCAATTTATATGGAACTCCAACAATTACACAATAAAAGGACAACTCCCACAAGCACACAAGCATGTTTACCATTATTAGTCACTGAGAAAAGGTAAAGCAAATCTGTAATGAGACAGTGCACACACACTGTTAGGATGGCTCAAAGACAGATAAACACTGATGATAGAAAACCTGTAGCCCTTCTACACTGCTAGAGCTATCTATCTATCTATCTATCTATCTATCTATCTATCTATCTATCTATCTATCTATCTCTGGTTTGTTTGTTGGTTGGTTGGTTGGTTTTTCGAGACAGGGTTTCTCTGTGTAACAATCCTGGCTGTCCTGGAACTCGCTCTGTACTCCAGGCTGGCCTCAAACTCACTGAGATCCGATGGCCTCTGCCTCCCGAGTGCTAGGATTAAACGTGTGCACTACCACCACCTGGCTTAGTGGCAATTTTTAAATGTTGCAGCCACTTTGGAAGTTTTACGGCCTATAATTTTAATCCTAGCTATATGTGAGGAATTGAGAACTGGCCACACATAAATGGTCAGAGCAACACTATCTAGAGTAGCAGAACAGCCCAAGGGCCCATCAAGGGATGAATGAATAAACAAAATGTCATTTATCCATATATTGAAATATTACTTAACCTTTAAAAGGAATAAAATACTGGTACATACTACTACATGAACAAAAACTATGCTAAGTGAAAGATGCCAGACATAAATTATCATATACTGTATTCTATTTCCATACAATATCCAGAATAAGCAAATCTAGAATAAAATAGAACATTTGCATAAAAAGAAATGGGGAACTACTACTTAAGGACTAGAATATTCTTTTGCAATACAATGTTTTGGAGACAGAAATGGCATATTTACATTAAGAATGTGCTAATTGCCACTGAACTGTGTCTCTTTAAAATGATTAATTTGAACACAGTAAGGTGAAACACCCCAATAATCCCAAACTCAGGAGTCAGAGGCAGACAGATACATTTCCATAAAGCTCCAAACCAGTCTGAACTAAACAGCAAGATCCCATCCCAAAATGAAGCAAAACAAATATAATAGTTACCATATGAACAAACAAATCTATTCCTAGTACCAAGGGAAAGCACTGTTTACACAAAAATTGGCAAATAAATATTTACAGCAAAATTATTTATACTACCAAATATATAGTAACAACTAGTGTCTATCAAGGATATTCAATCTATACTAATACATACCACAAAATGTATAATCGTAAAAGGCATGCTTAGTGAATAAACAAGCTACAACAAATTTATAGAAGAGTATTATCCAACCAAAAAGGGAAAAGAGAGAGAGAACAGGTTAAATATCTTATCTGAAATGCTTGGGTCAAAAATGAAGTGTTTCCAGACCCCTGAACATGGATGTCAATAAGGAGGCCTCTGCACTAAAGGGAGCCTCTGGTAGTGGATTAGTATTTGTCCCTGGTGTAAGAAGGGACTTTGAGAGCCCATCCCACATGAAGGGATACACTCTGGCCCTGGACACATGGGGAAGGGCCCAGGCCCAGCACAGGAAGATTTGGTGGACTTTGCAGAGCCCCCATTGAGGGTCCTATCCTGCCTGGGGAGTGGTGGGTGGATGGGGTGGGGGGTAGGTTGGGGGTGGGGGAGGAGGGATGGGGGTGAGGGGAGAGAGAGGGAGAAGGGACTTAAATGTGAAACAAGCTTGTTCCCTAACTTGAACTAATAAAAAAAAAAAAAAATGAAGTGTTTCAGATTTGGGAGTCTTAGAATTTGAGAATATTTGCGTGTGTACAATGAGGTATCTTAAGAGATGAGATGCAAATCCAGATACACTTCATTTATGCTTCTTGTTTATCAATACTTAAATGTACCCGTGTTTTTTCAAAGATCTATGTTCATTTGTATGTATATTATATATGTGTATGAGGGATGCCATATGCACAGATATCCATTGAAGCCAGAAAGAAGATACTAGATCCTCTAGAACTAGAGTTATAGGCAGCTGTGAGATACTTGTTGTGTAAGGATTCTTAACCACTTGGCCATCTCTCCTAACTTGTGCCTATATTTAACCAAAATTTACTTGTCATATGGTTAAATATAGAATTTTATACTTTGGCATCATGCCAGCACTAATGAGACTGTGTTTTGCAGTAAAGATACTCAACTTACACTAACATATACCACAATAGGCATTCTGAGTAAATGGAACTAAACGCAAAAGACCCTATCATAGAACTCTATTTATATGAAATGTCTACACCAGGCAAATCTATAGAAAAAAGTTAGTGCGTATCAGGATTTAGGAAGAAAGGTAAAGTGAAAGCTTGCATCCTTAATGGGTAAAGGCTTTCTTTATGGGGTAATACAAAGCTTCTAGTTTGCTTTATTCTGCTGCAATAAAACACAATGACCAAAAGCAAGATGAGGAGGAAAGGGCTTATTTCATCTTTTTATAGTGCATCATGAAAAGAAATCAGGGCAGGAACTCAAAACAGGATCCTAGAGCCAGGAACTGAAGCAGAAACTATGGAAGAAAATTGCTTACTGGCTTGCTCACAACTCACTCAGCTTGCTTTTTCAACTCAGCAGCAGTACTACCTACAATGGGCTTGGACTTCCCACATTTAAACAAGAAATGCCCCAAAGTCACAGTCCAATCTGATAGCAGCATTTCCTCAATTGTGGTTCCCTCTTCCTGGATCACTCTAGCTCATGTCAAGAAAAACTAACCAGCACAGCAAAGTTGGGATTCAGATACTAGTTCCATCACCAAATGTTATTTCACTATGACTTTATGGTCTATAAATATTTGAATTTTCTAAATGTTAAACTTTTTAAGGTTAAGTTTGCAAACATTGCAAAAAATCCTTTTAGATTTGTCCTAATCATTGAAGAAGTGCTGAAATTACTGAAATAAAAGGCCAAGAAAATTTTACTACAAGTACACAAAGCCACAGCCTCAGGTTGATGTCATCTGCACTGTGATGCCAGCGCTGAATGGTGGAGGTTTGGATTATACACCTCCAGGGCTGCCCTTTCTGATTCTCAACTTAAAAAAATAGAGATTAAATTTCCAAGTGGAGGCATAAAAGTTGTTTTAAATCCTAACTTCTCCACCTCAAAGTACAACATGGTCTAAAAAGTATCAATTTTCTCTCTCCCCATTTGCTTTTCTTCCATGCAGACTATCTCAGAAATCAGAGAGTATTAGCTAAGTAATAAAGAATAAACAGAGCATCAGCAACTGAGTGAAAGGGCCGGAAGCCAGGAGAGAATCAGTGGCCAAGTGAGAGGCCCAGAAGCCGGGGTGGTGAGGTAGAGAGAACATCAGCAGACGAGTGAGAGGCCCAGGAGCATCAACAGCAGTGGCTTCCAGAAAGGGCCCAGGACAAGTCAGGAGGCAGCAGCAATAGCAGCACCAGAAACTATCGGACCATCAGAACTTTAGCCCTGTCTGCACCTAGAGGAGTGACCACAGGAGTTGTGGCACCACCTGCACTGAGAGGAGAGTCTATCTGAGCTTTGAGCCCATGTAAACCTGGAGGATCAATCACCGGAGGCTCAGCCCTGCCTGCACCTGAAGTAGAGTTCAATGGAGCCACAGTCTCCAATTGTACCAATTGGAGGAAGGGATGGGTATACAACAAGGTAAGAATACACTCAACAACACAAAAAGCAATAGAGCACCACCAGAAACTAGTGGTTCTACAACAACAAGACCTGAATGCAGATGAAGCTGAAGTAAATGGCACTAAAAATAACTTTATGAAGATGATTGAAGCCCTTAAAGAGGAAATGAAAATTTCTCTTAAGGAAATGGAGGAAAAGACAATCAAAATATTGGAAGAAATCAACAAACCCCTTAAAGAAAAGCAAGAAAAAGCAATCAGATAGGTGGAGAAAAATGATTCAAGACTTAAAAACTGAAATAGAGGCAATTAAAAAAAAAAAAAAAAAACACAACAGGAGGAAACTCCAGAAATGGAAAATCTGGGTAAACGATCAGGAACTACAGATGCAAGAAGCGGAAGAGAGAAGATAACACAGAGGGAATAGATTCATTGGTCAAAGAAAATGTTAAATCCAACAAATTCTTAACACAAAATATCCAGGAAATCTGGGACTGACCCTAAGAATAACAGGGATAGAGGAAGTCTAGCTCACAGGCACAGAAAACATATTCAACAAAATCATAGAAGGAAACTTTCCCAACCTAAAGAAAGACATACCTATGAAAGTACAAGGAGCTTATAGAACACCAAATAGACTGGACTAAAAAAAAAAAAAAAAAAAGGTCCCCTTCCCACATAATAATCGAAACACTAAGCATACAAAATAAAGAAAGAATACTAAGAGCTGCAAAGGAAAAAGGCCAAGTAACATATAAAGGCAACTTCTCAATGGAAACAAACAATGAAAGCCAGAAGGTCCTGGTCAGGCATTATGCAGACACTAAGAGACCACAGATACCAGCCCAGGCTACTATATCCAGCAAAGCTTTCAATCACCACAGAGAAAACAAGATATTTCATGACAAAACCAAATCAATACCTAGCCACAAATCCAGCACTACAGAAAGTACTGAAGAAAACTCCAACCCAAGGAAGTTAGCTCCATCCACAAAAACATAGGCAATAGATAATCCCACACCAGCGAATCCCTGAGAAATACACACACAACCCCCACCAATAACAAAAACAAAAAATAACAAGAACTAGCAATTACTGGTCATTATTATCTCTTAATACCAATGGACTCAATTCACCTATAAAAAGACACAGGCTAACAGATTGGATACAAAAACAGAGTCCATCCTTCTGTTGCATACAAGAAACACACCTCAGCCTCACAGACACATTACCTCAGAGTAAAGTATTGGGAAAAGATTTTCCAATCAAATGGACCTAAGACATCAAACTAAAAAATAGTCAAAAGAGATAAAGAAGGTCTTTTCATATTCATCACAGAAAAAAAAATCAATCAAGATGAAGTCTCAATTCTGAACATCTATGCCCTAAATACAAGGGCACCCTCATTTGTAAAAGAAACACTATCAAGCTTAAATCACACATCAAGCTCCACACACTACTCTCACTGCTGGACAGATCTGCCAGACAGAAACTTAACAGAGAATTAAAGGAACTAACAGATGTTATGACTCAAATGGGCCTAACAGACATCTAAAGAACATTCCACACAAACACAAAGAATATACCTTCTTTTCAGCTCCACATGGAACCTTCTCTAAAATTGAGCACATACTCGGTCACAAAGCAAGTCTCAACAGAAAAAAAAAATTGAATTAACCACCTGTATTTTATGAGATCACCATGGCTTAAAGCTAAAATTCAATAACAACAGTAATTGCACAATGCTTAAAACTAAATCATCACTGGGCAAGGAAGAAATAAAGAAATTAAAGACGTCTTAAAATTCAATGAAAATGACAGCATGACAGACCCAAACTTATGGGACACCATGAAAGCAGTGCTAAAAGGAAAGTTCACAGCACTAAATGTCTACATGAAGAAGCTAGAGAAATCTCACACTAGCAAATTAACAGCACACATGAAAACTCTAGAACAAAAAGAAGCAAACTCACCCAGGAGGAGTAGATGCCAGGAAATAATCAAATGAGGGCTGAAATCAATAAAACAGAAACAAAGATCACAATATAAAGAATCAATGAGACAAAGAGCTGGTTCTTTGAGAAAAAAAATCAACAAGATAGACAAACCTTTATCCAAACTAACCAAAAGGCAGAGAGAGAATATCCAAATTAACAAAACCAGAATGAAAAGGGAGACATAACAGACACTAAGGAAATCCAGACAATCATCAGGTCATACTTCAAAAACGTGTACTCCACAAAAATTGGAAAACTTTAAGGAGATGGACAATTTTCTAGGTAAATACCACATACCAAAATTAAATCAAGTACAGATAAACAACTTAAATACACCTATAATCCCTAAGGAAATGGAAACAGTTATCAATAGTCTCCCAAACAAAAAAATCCTAGGCCCAGATAGATTCAGTGCAGAACTCTACCAGAACTTCAAAGAAGAGCTAACTCCAATACTCCTCAAATTGTTTCACAGACTAGAAACAGAGGATCATTGCCAAAAGTTTTACAATGTTACAGTTACTCTGATACCCAAACCACACAAAGACACTACTAAGAGAAATTACAGACCACTCTCCTTCATGAACATTGATGCAAAAAATAAATAAATAAATAAATAAAATACTGGCAAACAGAATCTAAGAACACATTAGAAAAGTCATCCACCATGATCAAGTAGGTTTCATCCCAGAGATGCAGGGATGGTACAACATATGAAAATTTGTGAATGTAATCCACTGTATAAACAAACTGAAAGAAAAAAAAAACAAAAACAAAAAACCATGATCATTTCATTAGATACTGAAAAGCCTTTGACAAAATCCAACACCCCTTCATGGTAACAGTCTTGGAAAGATCAGGGATACAAGGAACATACCTAAACATAATAAAAGCAATATACAGCAAGCTGACAGCCAACATCAAACTACATGGAGAGAAAAATTCAAAGCAATTCCAATGAAACCAGGAACAAGACAAGGCTGTCCACTCTCTCCACATCTATTCAATACAGTACTTGAAATTCTAGCTAGAGCACTAAGACAACAAAAAGAGTGCAAAGGGATACAAATTGGAAAAGAAGTCAAAGTTTTGCTGTTTGCTGATGATATAGTATACACAAGTGATCCCCAAAATTCTACCAGGGAACTCCTACAATTGATAAACACCTTCAACAATGTAGCAGGATACAAGATTAACTTAAAAAAAAAAAATCAGTAGCCTTCCCATATACAGATGATAAACAGGCTGAGAAATAAATCAGAGAAACACCACCAAAAGGGTGTGTTGTTTCTTGGGGTAACTCTAACAAAACAAGGGAAAGACCTGTATGACAAGAACTTTAAGTCCCTAAACAAAGAAATTGAAGAAGACATCAGAAAATGGAAAGATCTCTTATGTTCTTGGATAGGTAGGATTAACACAGTAAAAATGGTAATCTTATCAAAAGCAATCTATAGATTCAAGGCAAATCCCAGCACAATTTTTCACAGACCTTGAAAGGACAATACTCAACCAGATGGAAAAATAAAAACCACCCAAGATAGCCAACACAATCCTCTACAATAAAGGAACGTCTAGGGGCATCACCATCACTGACTTCAAGCTCTACTATAGAGCTGCAGCAATGAAAACAGCTTGATATTGGCATAAAAACAGACTGGTGGACCAATGAAATGGAATTGAAGACCCTGATATCAATCCACACACCTATGAACACCTGATTTTTGACAAAGTAGCTAAAATTATAAAATGGAAAAAAAGGAAGCATCTTCAACAAATGGTGCTGGGCATAACTGGATGTTCATATGTGAAGAATGCAAATAGATCCATACCTATCGCCACGCACAAAACTCAAGTCCAAATGGATCAAAGACCTCAACATAAAACCAACCACACTGAACCTCACAGAAGAGAAAGTGAGAAATGGCCTTGAACACACTGGCACAGGAGACCACTTCTAACACCAGTAGACACTGAGAGCAACAATGAATAAATGGGACCTCCTGAAACTGAGAAGTTTCTGTAAAGAAAAGGACATGGTCAACAAGGCAAAATGGCAGCCAACAGAATGGGAAAAGACTTTTTGTTGTTGTTGTTTTTTCGAGACAGGGTTTCTCTGTGGCTTTGGAGGCTGTCCTGGAACTAGCTCTTGTAGACCAGGCTAGTCTTGAACTCACAGAGATCCGTCTGCCTCTGCCTCCCGAGTGCTGGGATTAAAGGCATGCACCACCAACGCCCGGCTCTGGAAAAAGATCTTTACCTACCCCACATCTGACAAAACATACAAAGAACTTAAACTAGACATCAAAAGACCAAATAATCCAATTTAAAAATGGGGTACAGATCTAAACAGAGAATTCTCAACAGAAGAAACTCAAATGGCCAAAGACACTTAGGAAAATGTTCAACAACCTTAGTCATCAGAGAAATGCAAATCAAAACCACTCTGGGACCATCTTACACTTCAGAAGGGCCAGGATAAAAACTCTGATGACAGTTTAGGCTAGAGAGGATGTGGAGAAAGGGGGACATGCCTCCATTGCTGGTGGGAGTGCAAGCTTGTACAGCCACTTTGGAAAACAGTATGGAGGTTTCTCAGAAAATTAGGGATCAATCTACCTCAAGACCCAGCGATACCACTTTTGGGCATATATCCAAAGGATTCACACTCACACCACAAGGACATCTGCTCAACTATGTTCATAGCAGCATTATTTGTAATAGACAGAACCTTGAAGCAACCTAGATGCCCCTCAACTGAAGAATGCATAAAGAAAATGTGGTACATTTATACAATGGAGTACTACTAATTGGTTAAAAAAAATTACATCTTGAAACTAGCAGGCAAATGGATAGAACTAGAAAAACCCAGAAAGACAAATATAAAAGTACTCACTCATAAGTGGATATTAGACATAAAACAAAAAACAACCAACTGACAGGCCACAACCCCAGAGAACCTATGTAAGGAAGAGGATCCTAAGAGAGACATACATGGATCTGCCTAGGAAGGGGTAAAAGACAAGATCTCCTGCGTAAATTGGAAATGGGGGGGGGAGCAGAGAGAGGGTGGAAAGGGAGAGGGGAGTGCAGAAAAACATGCAGCTCAAAAAATGTGTATCTCAATGGAAAAAAAAAAAAAGAATGAACAGCTGGTACCTTTAAACACAATTCCTTCTCCCAACTTCTTTATCTCCTGACCCCAGAGAAGTATTATGTACACAACATAAGAAATCAAGACCCACTGTGCTTATGAGTTGACAAAGGCTGCCAAGACTGTCTTTGTGGTGGCACAGGCCTTTCATCCCAATACTTAGGAAGCAGAGGCAGGCAGATTCCTGTGAGTAGAAGGCCAGCCTGGTCTATATGGTGAATTCTAGACCAGCCACACATAGACAGTAAGACCTCAAAACAAAGAAAAAAAAAAGTAAAAAATAAAATGATTGTCATCCAAAATGATTGTCACCCAAATGATTGTCACCCAAAACAGTATAACTGAATGGTGGTGTGCTCGTAAGCCCAGAATACCCCAAATTAGTCTTTCTTTTTCCAGCATTATGTGTTTTAAAATTCAAAGATTCACTAATAAACTTTTCAGTTTAGGATATATGATCCAGCTTTTATCAGAATCTCATGTCATCTCAAAACATCTAGGGATAGAATCCAGGAAATTTGTTTTCAGTGATTTTCATACACTGTTATTTGGGAAACACTCAACAGAAAGGAAGCAACAGTATTTTAATGGGGAAGACAGAGATACTTCCTGCTTTACAAAACAGAAAATGCAAGTAGAATATTGTATGTATGTTCATGTATGGAACGCACTATACACTGTTGCATTAAATAAGAATGTGAACTATGTGCTGCATTTCTGTTCTACATCATTAGAATAAAAATGGCAAAGATGATTTAGTGCAAACACAGGGACAAACTAAAGTTTCTAGACTCTATTTTTTTTTTGTATCTGAATAAAAAAGAACTAAAATTTAGACACTAAGGAACTGGGCAGAGAAAAACTGTTAGGTCAAAAATCTTTGCTTTGAAAATATCTAAGGTTAACACAGAGAAGTGGTATGTATGTGTCACCAATAGGATGAATTTCAAAGGCCATCCTTCCCTCACTACCCCTCTACTGAAGAAAGAAAAACCATCTTGATTTTAAACTCTTTACAATGATTCATTATATCCCTGATTCTTCATTTTTCAAGACAGGGTTTCTCTGTAGCTTTTTTGGAGACTGTCCTAGAACTCGATCTGTAGACCAGGCTGGCCTCGAACTCAAAGAGATCCATCTGCCTCTGCCTCCTGAGTGCTGGGATTACCGCCCGGCTATCCCTCATTCTTATACAGAATCATAGTTAAAATGCATTAGAAAATCTTGTTAAAGTATATGTGAAGTTTCTACTCTGAAGCTGTGTAACAATTCTCAATTGTTATGAAAAAATATTTAACTATGTCATCTTTTCTAATTTTATTTACAAAAGCTAGTGTTTATTGTATAAGTCCCTAGTGTTTTAAAATACTATCTTAGCGGTTAAAGGCACTTGTTGCTCTTGCACAGGATCCAAGTTCAGTTCCCAGCATGCACAAGGCAGCTCACAACCATCTGAATCTCCAGTTCCAGGGGATCCGTTGCTTCCTTCTGGCTTCCAAAGGAATTAGCAAGCATGAGATGGTACACGCAGAAAAATACTCATACACATAACATAAAAATAACTTAAAAAATAAGTATTTCAGAGGGAGGGGGAACTGTGGCCCGGATGTAAAATAAACAAACATCTCATTACAATGAGTAATATACATGATTGAAAATCTTTATAGAGTCCCACTAAATGGTCCCAATGAACCAAGTGCTAAAAAACAAAACAAACAAAAAAGCCTGTTTTGTGGTATACTCGATGACTCAACCTCCAGTCAGTGCCAACCTCAACTGTTAATGCTGGAATATGCAGGCACAATTGACAGAACAGAATCCATACCCCCTGTTGAGAGACCAGGCAAATGGCCCCAAAATTATTTCTACTGCTTTAGCCATTTAAAGCCCAAATAAATAAATAATAAGCTACAGGAAGGTTTGATGGATATCCTCTGATCTAGTTCTTCTCGTAGTATTTATACACTTTCTGTAGTAACATGTAGCGATGCAACCAATGGGATATGGCGAAATCACCACCTCAGAAGAGAACACTATTAACAAATAAAAGCACTTAAAAATCTTTATTATAAAGGGGCTACAGAGATGGCTCAGAGGTTAAGAGCAAAGGCTGCTCTTCCGTAGGACTCGGGTTCAATTCCCAGCAACCACATGGTGGCTTCACAATGGTCTGTAACTCCCGTTCCAGCACCAGGCAAAACATTCACATACATTAAAAAAAAAAAAAAAAAAATCTGGAAGTGGGTGGTTTGTCGGTCAAGTGAGTTGAGGCAGTTGGACTGCAGAGTTTCAGCTAATTCAGCACATGGTGAATTCTTGGACAATTTGAAATACAGAGTAGGACCTGTCTCAACTCCCCAATCCCAAAGTAAGAGTTAAAAACAGACAAACAAACAAACAAACAAACAACAAAAACCTCACACATCTCTGTGATTCTAGATATTTACTCCTTCAATATTCTTTTCACGTTAAAAAACAAAAACAAAACACTGACTCATCTACATAGAGTACCCCACACGAAAAGGCCAGAGGACCTTATGCCAAATTTGCGTCACAGCTACAAAACTATAAACACCAAAGTCACGGAGTAGTACAAGAAAAACTTGGCGCGCCTCCTAACCTCAGAACTCCAACTACACACCGGAACGTCTTTTAGTCTTTTGACGTTGTGATGCTCCTGGGGTTGCCCCTCGGCCCCACGGCGACTCCAGAGCTTATCGCGTCTTCCGCGGCCGGAAGGAAGCGACCGCCGCTCACACGCCCGCCCGCTCGCCTGCTCGTCCCCCGAGTGCCCTTGGGCCAAGCCACTCCCGGCCGCAGGCTGTAGGGCCAGTCTGCCCGCCGAGCGCCCGAGACCGGAGGGGAGCACCGGGCTGCCGCCTCCTCCCCGCTGACACCCGCAGGCCCTCGGCCGGGCCAGGCCTCGCGATCGCGGCCTCATCTCACCTGCGTTCCCACCACGACGATCTGTGGCAGCTGGATGATGTCGGCGCCCACCGTGTTGAAGACGTCCTGCAGTTTATTGATGACCGGGATTAGCGCCTCCATGACTCTGAAAACACCGGACCCCCACCCAGCAGGCCACTGCAATGAATGGGGACGCGGCCCACAACCCAGTTGCTTCCTCTTCTCCTCCTCCCTCTCCTCGGGAGCCCGCACCCATTGGGCCGGGCCGCCACCTCCCAGCCCGCTCCCGGTATGCCGTGCGCCACGCAGGAGGTGGGGACGCAAAGACTGCCGGGAGATGTAGTTCGGGCTGAGTGGAACGCCAAGGCCTATTCGAGGAGCTTTCTGTTTTCAACCTGAGCCAGGAGGCTGCGGCAACGATGTTGAGTCTAATCTATTCAAAACTCTAGGAAACAGCTAGGCGCATAATGGTTGTTAAAGTGTTAGGTATGAGTATGTCTCTTGGAGTCGGGGTACACACCTGTAAACCAGCCCTGGGAGACTTAGGCATGAGGATTACAAGGTCTGCGCTACTTAGTGAAATCCTGTTTTCTTACGGGGGGGGGGTGTCTATTGATTAACCAATGTCATTTCCTTATGAGAACACTTGATGAGGAATAATCAAGGGCACTTTAGGAAAATTTAAAGAGTTTCTCTGTCCCAGTCTACCCTCCAACTAGACAGACTAGCTTGACTTTCATCTTGTGGCAGAGAAGTTCATTTTTGTAGACGGTACCGGTTAATGCAGAGAGTGTATTTGGTCAAAGTTCTGAGAGTGAATGATGAATCCTCAGCCTTAAAGTAGACATCCGTATCACACACCACGCAAGGCTTAAGGTATATCGCAGCAATGAAGCCAGAAAAAATTTAAGGACCAAGGATGGGGAAAGAGTCGTGAAACGCTGCCATCTACTTATGAAGCTGCTGTTGCAGCAGCCGTGAATACACAGTGGCTATAGATACCTGCACAAGACTGGGCCCTCTAGCTATCTATCGTCGATAAAGGAAGTGCCCAAGAAGCTCCATCCTTTCTTAAGGAGCAGTGACTGCTTATGTTTGCTAGGATTGGGGTTATTTTCTCTAATAGTGCATTCACTGGGGCCAATAAGTAGGAAGAAAAGGGGGTCCCAGAAGGGAAGGGAGGATATCAGAGGGCTATGTGGCTTATTAATATAATCACAGTGCACTGGATTTATATTTGACACTGTCAAACATAAAGAAAAATGCTGCTCAGAGCCATAAACTCACCAGCCTGAGAGGAATGAAAAGCCAAGTAAAATTTGCTGGAAGTTCCTAGAATTCAGTCCCTCATGAACTTGTGGACTACATAATTGGAGGGGTTGCCATTGACCTGCAACATACACCATAGCCACAGGAGACATACTTGACTTGTTCAGCAAACAAATGGTGAAAAATGAGATGTACATAGGTTGTCAACTAATGTCTGGGCCTTTAATTTGATTGATTTCAGTGATATACATGTCTGCATTTATGCTAATACCATGCTGCTTTTTTTGCTGCCTTTATTATTATAACTCTATAGTACAACTTGCAATCAGGGATGGGATGGGGATACCTCCAACAGTTCATTTATTATTCAGGATTGTTTTAGATGTCTTGGGTTTTTGTGTTTCCATGTGAAGTTCAATTTTTTTTCAATTTCTGTAAATAACTGTATTGGAATATTGATGAGATTTCATTGAATCTGTCTGTTGCTTCTGGTGGGATGATCATTTTCACAATATCAATCCTACTGATCCATGAGCATAGGAGATCTTTCCATCTCCTGATGTCTTTTTCAGTTTCTTTCGGTTGCTGGTTGGAGTTATCCCAAGGTCTTTTGCTTGTTTGGTTTTTTTTTGGGGGGGGGTTGGAAGTATTGTGAAAGGTATTTTTTTTCTCAGTCCATTTGTCATTTGTATATAAGAAGGCTACTTAATTTTGTGTATTAATTTCAGATCTTATGACTCTGTTTATTGCAGTGGTTCTCAACCTGTGTGTTTCGACCCTTTTGGAGTTGAATGGCCCTTTTACAAGGGCTGCCTAAGACCACTGGAAAACACAAATATTTACAATATGGTTCATAATAGTAGCAAACTTACAGTTATGAAGTAGCAATAAAAATAGTTTTATGATTGGGGTCACCACATCGGTGAATAACTATATTAAAGGGTCACAGCATTAGGAAGATTGAAAATCACTGGTTTATTGGCTATAGAAGTTTCCTGGTTGAGTTTTAAGGATCGTTTATGTATAAAAAATCATGTCATCTACAAATAAAGATACTTTTGACTACTACTTTCTTTCCTTTCTTCTTATTCTTTTGTTTGTTTGTTTATTTGTTTTTTGTTTTTTGTGGTTTTTTTTTTTTTTTTTTTTTGAGACAGGGTTTCTCTATGTAATAGCTCTGGCTGTCCTGGAACTTGCTCTGTAGACGAGGCTGACATCACACTCACAGAGATCCACCTGCCTCTGCCTCCCAAGTACTAGGATTAAAAGCTTGTGACACCACTGCACAGCTTTCTTTTGTATTTTTATCCCCTTATCAGTTTTAGTTGTCTTATTGCTCAGGATAAGACTTTAAGCACTATATTGATAGGTATGAAGACGGTGGACTCTACTATACTGCAAAACCTGAAAGAAATAGATGCATTTCTTGATACATCCAACCTACCAAAGTTAAATCAAGATCAAATAAATAATCTAAACAAACCTATAAGCCCTAGTGAAATAGAAGCAATAATTAAAAATCTCTCGAGCAAAAAAGTCCAGGATATTTTCCTAAATTCTGCAACTCTAAACATTGCCTTTTCATGGTTTTAGTGGAAATATTTTTAGTTTTTCTCTGTTTATGTTGATGTTTGGATGTAGGCTTGCTGTATAATATCTTTATTATATAGAGGTTTGTTCCTTGTATCCCTAGCCTATCCAGAACTTTTATTGTGAACAGATTTTATTGTGTTGGATTTTTAAAAACCATTAGGTGTTTATACATCTAATAAGATTTTTTTCCGTGCATTTGCTTGGTGAATTATCTCTATTTAAACTGTTTTGCATCTCTGAGGTGATGCCAACTTGATCACGGTGGATAATCTTTTTGGTATCTTCTTGGATTCAGTTTGCAAGTGTTTTATTGAGAATTTTTGCATTTATGTTCATTAGAGCCATTTATCTATAATTTTATTTGTTGGGGTCTTTGTGTGGTTTGGGTATCATGGTAATTGCAGTCTTTTTTTTTTTTTTTTTTTTTTTGGTTTTTCCAGACAGGGTTTCTCTGTGTAGCTTTGGAGCCTATCCTGGCCCTCACTCTGAAGACCAGGCTGGCCTTGAACTCACAGAAATCCGCCTGCCTCTGCCTCCCAAGTGCTGGGATTAAAGGCATGCGCCACCAACACCCGGCCGGTAATTGCAGTCTTATATAAAGAATTAGGCAATATTCCTTAAATTTCACAAAAAGCTAGAAATAAATCTACCATATGATCCAGCTATACCACTCTCAGAGTTCTTTAGTGGTATGTCAGGAGCTACACTCATAAAGTTTCATCAACATGACTGCTTAACATGAGCTGAACAAGGACAACAGCATTCACTATATATGCCAAAGTTGAAGGGGGAAAAGACCAGGTGGCCTCAACCCTACACAAAGCATTAGGCAACTAAAGAACTATGAGTGTGGAAGAATTAGTCTTTCCCAGGGAAGAATACACCAGTAGGTCATCCAATACCAAATGGCCAATCCTGAAATCACACATCAAACTAATATTATATAGACTAAGCAGGCTATATTTAGGAGTGTGTGTGTGTGTGTGTGTGTGTGTGTGTGTGTGTGTGTGTGTGTGTGTTATGTATATGTATATCCCAGAGGTCACAGAAAACAAACAATAATATGATAAGAAGTCAAAAGGGATCTGAGAAAATGCTACAAAATCAACAAAATGGCAGTAATTAATACAAAACTTGTGATAACTGAGTATGACAAAGACTAATCAAACTAACAAGAAAGTAATATTCATCTTTTGGCTACCGCGCCTAGAAACACATTCCAATACCAGTAATAGACACCACCTTAGGGTAAAAGGCTGGGAAAGGGTATTCCAAACAAATAGAACCAAGAAACAAGAAGTTCAAATCATAACTTCACATAGGAATTACCGGAGTTACTCACTGGTTAGTTCAGTTGTCAGCATCTCTACTCACTGCTGGGATCTTGGACTGAGTTAGCCTTCCAGAGCCAGCCCCATCCCCTGCCTACCCAACTATCAGCCACTTTACCCATCGTATCAGCCTGAGACCATGTGGAGTTTGAACCCAGAGTCCAAAC
The DNA here is from genome assembly GCF_003668045.3 of Cricetulus griseus. Classification (NCBI taxonomy): domain Eukaryota; kingdom Metazoa; phylum Chordata; class Mammalia; order Rodentia; family Cricetidae; genus Cricetulus; species Cricetulus griseus. The sequence continues at coordinate 73,117,904 of NC_048597.1, read as the reverse complement.
CAGAACTTTAAGCAGATACTAGCAGAGATACTAGCAGTTCCCTTTCCTGCCTGCTTGTCAGCCATCCCATGCACACTGGGCTCTGGAAACACATGGAGCTGGACCTGGAAACCCAGGTAAAGGCACCCAGATCCAGCTGCTTTTGCTGGCCTTTCTATCAACTTATGCTAGGTCACTGGACCATGTGGATTCCAACCCCAAATACCCAGACTCAGTCCCTTCTCTCTACCTGCTCACCTATCAGCCATTTACATGCTAACCTAGGACTGTATGCAGTCTAAACTCAGAGCCCCAAAGTGGTTGCAAAACTGAAAACCAGGCATCATTGAGTTAGCCTACTTGAAGGGGTTTGGTAACAACAAACAAAGATACACCCACCTAATAAAGGCAAGACCAGACCTCTACAACAAGAAACACCAAGGTAGAGGGAATAGATCAGTCACTCAAAAAAAAAAAAAGTCTAAAAAAAGAAAAGGAAGCAAAACCCCAAACCTGGGAATTTAGTTATATCTAATTGAGTTGTTGGCTGAAAGGGACCCACAGGAATCCCCAAACAACCCAGGCTGTTATTGAGACTATAGCTTGCTCCCCACAAACTAACAACAAAGCCCCATTGCAGATAATAACAACTCATTGAACATGGAGATTTCAAGTTAGTGCTTATATAGAGCCTTCATTCTAAAGTTCCAGTGTCCTTATTTCTGGAAGGTACTCTGCATGCTTTCAAAAGAGAAATGTAAATGCCAACCAAGCCACAAACCCTTTACCTACAATAGTGTACTTACTGCCTGCAAGATATGCTGGGGCAATGGTGGCACAAAATTTGTGGGAGTACCAACCAATAACATGTTTGACTTAAGGTCCACTCCATGAGATTGAACTCATATGCAACACTGCTTGGGTGACCAAGGGCCTGAGACTAATCTAGCCCAGGGACCTAGGGAAAAACCAAGAAATACTGATCTTTAAAAAATATAATGGGACTGGAGAGATGGCTCAGAAGTTGAGAGTACTGGTTGCTCTTCTAGAGGACCTGGGTTCAATTTCCAGCACTGACATAGCAGCTCATAACTGATGGGGGATATCTTTCTGTATATATGTTTCTCTTACTAGTTCATGAGGCAGGAAGATAGGCGAGACAAAGAGACGAGGAGAATTCTGGGAAAGGTAGGCAGAGGAAGTGTGAAACAGTCACCATATAAGGACCGGGAAGAGGTCGGGCGTTGGTGGCGCATGCCTTTAATCCCAGCACTCGGGAGGCAGAGATAGGTGGATGTAAGTTCGAGGCCAGCCTGGTCTACCAAGCAAGTTTCAGGACAGGCTCCAAAACAATACAGAGAAACCCTGTCTCAAAACAAACAAACAAACAAAAGGACTGGGAAGAAAGGACACACCAGCCATTCTCTATAAGATAAGACCATGTGGAAATATCTAGATTTATAGAAATGGGTTAATAATTAAGACCGAGCTAGCCAATAAGCCCTAGTCATCGGCCAATAGTTTTATAGTTAATATACTGTCTGGGTGCTTATTTGGGGTGAGGGGGCTGTGGGACCAGGCTGGCAAGAAAGAACCTTCAGCTACATATAACTGCCTGTAACTCCAGTTTCAGGGGGTCCCACACCTTCACACAGACATATATGCCTGGTGTCTGCAGAGGTCATATGGGGGTTTTGGACACCCTGGGCTTGGAGTTACAGATGGTTGTGAGCTGCTATTTAGGTGCTAAGAATTCACCTAGGTTCTCTGGAAGTATAGACAGTGCTTTTAAAGGCTGAGCCATCTTTCCAGCCCAAGTGGGTTATTATTACTATTATTAGAAGTAGTAATTTTTAAAGAAGAGAATATTAAGGTAGGAGGAATTGGGGGGAAGGAAGTTCAGGGAATTTGAGAGTAGAAATTTGAGTTGGAAATGATCAAGATACATTGTATTGAAAGGACCAGCTTCCCTTTTGGCAGCCATAACGGCTGAACACGTGCTTCTATGACCTTGTTCCAGACACTAGAAAGTCAGATGCCTGCCTGGTGACAAGGAACCAATCGGAAGTTAGCTGGTGGCGCTATGCTTTACGACCCTGGGTGTGCTTTACGGACAAGCACACAGCAATGACGTAGAGAGCATAGCAACCACCCTGGGAGGGCCTATGGGCCATAACAACCAGTTGACCAATCAACACAGGGCAAGCCCTCCAAGCCTGGAGGCACACCAATCGTGAGCCTGTGCATACCCCTAGACACTCCCCTTACACTGCCCTATAAAGATCTGTACACAGCGGCTTCGAACCGTCTTTGCTAGCCATCCGCCATGGCGGGTGGGTGAAAGACCCGAGCTAACATGGGGTTAGCTTGTTAAATTACAATAAAGCCTCGTGCAGTTTGCAGCAAGCTCTTGAATCCGCCTGGTGATTGGGGTGACCGCGAACATGGCCTGGGACCCCAGATACTTGAGTTTTCAGTATATATGTATGAAATTGTAATGACTAAGTAAAAATATTTTTTAAAAATACACCCGATTCCATAATGAATGTCCAAGATTAAGAACACTTTCTTAATCTTTCAAAACATTCTATACATCTGTTAGTTGGTTCATCTTGCAAGACAGCATATATATTGTGTCTTTAATAATATATACTAAAATTTTCACAGGTATACAGAATACAGTCCAAAATCAAGTTGTCAGAAGCCTTGATTGGCCACTGCCTGGACCACAGATGACTCTGTGACATTCCTTTGCATGCACAAGGATAGCAAGTGACTGCTGATGTCAATCCTATTTTTAAGAATAAATTCTATGTAGGGTCCCACACATAAAATGTCATTTAATCATAGTTACTCCTTAAGTAGTCAGTTTTAGGGTCAATTTTAGAAGTGAATTTAGTTTGGAAGGTATAATACCATTAGATCTGTAACATCTTTAAATGAACACTATAATGAAAAGCTCTTCCGCTCTAATTATATTTTACAAATGGGAGCCACTGCCTATATGTCACATTTTCTCTGTTCATACAAATATATGACTTTACTATATGTATTTTCTTATTTTTTAATTTATAGTGAAGCTCTTTTTAATTTAGGGGTTCAATCATTTACTACTGCATGTCTTTCATACCAATAAACAAAAACCCTAAATATTCTAAAGTTTCACAGTGTTCTTTTGTAACAATTATACTACTCTAATAGTTCTCTTAGTATAAGATAGATAACTGTTATTTTTTATTATAAACAATGTTACATTTCTTTGTACATATTTTCTTTTTGTACATTTTGTTGGCTTAATAATATTTCATACAATGTATTTTAATTATATTTCCACATCCCCCAAGTCCACCAAGATCCTCCTCATCTATTTTTTAAAGATTTGTTTATTATGTATACAGTGTTCTGTCTGCATGTCTGCTGTCCAGAAGAGGGCAACAGATCTCATTAGAGATGATTGTGAGCCACTGTGTGGTTGCTGGGAATTGAACTCAGGACCTCTGGAAGAGTAGCTAGTGCTCTTAACCTCTGAGCCATCTCTCCAGTCCCTTTTAAGTCCTTTCCTTGTTACTTCTTTTTGCATGTCTCTCTCTCTGTTCCTACATATGTGTGAGAGTGTACATGCATGTGTGTGTAGGTCCACGGGGTATGCACAGGCTCAGGATTGGTGTGCCTCCAGGCTTGGAGGATTTGCCCTGTGTTGACTGGTCAACTGGTTGTTATGGCCCATAGGCCCTTCCAGGGTGGTTGCCATGCTCTGCGAGTCATTACTGTCTGTTCGTCCGCACTTGTCCGTAAAGCACACCCAGAGCTGTAAAGCATAGCACCATCAGCTAACTTCTGATTGGTTCCTTGCCTGAAGGCAGGCATCTGACTTCCTAGTGACCAAAGCAAGGTCAGGGCAAGCACGTGTTACTATCATGACTGCTGAAAGGGGCAGGCATCTGACCTCCTAGTGACCAAGACAAGGTCAGGAAAGTACATGTTCGGCTGTTATAATTGCCAAAATGGGGAGCTGGTCCCTTCAGTAATACTGATGAATACTTTTTTCCTCTGCTAGTGGGCATAGTATTCCAGAACCATGAATGATAGTCAATAGGGGCTTAAGATTCTGGTTGGGCACCAGCTCAAATTCTTCATGTTTGGTGACATAAGTAAGACTGTTAGGTTGTGGAGGGTAAGCAATAACATTGGCAATAGCCTGTAACGTTTGGAGGGTGTCTATGAGACCCCTTTAGCCAATACTCAACAAGATGTGCTGGGGCCCTTATATTTGGAAATCTATTTCACCCAGCCACAGTTCAGGAGAGCCTCAATTTCTATTGTCTTTAAGATGTCGGCTAATGGGTGGAGAATGGCTCCTATCTAAATAACAATAGACTTGGGCCAGGGCAAGGTGATACAGTGCTGGAGTGCCTGAAGGCCTTATTATGTGCAGCTAAGGAATGTTTTTAGGATTAAGGGAAGTAATTGGTATCTGCCCTTTATACATAATAAAAGAAATCTTCTGCCATTGCCCCCACCTTTGGATGGTTACTTAAGATGATGCCTGAGTAAACTGGGCTTTTTCAGTTTTAACTGACTGCCCTCCTGTTATGATCAGATGTCTCTTCTTTTCTTTAATGCTGGATAGCTAGCCTTCCCTCATCCACACTCCCCCACTCAGGAACAGAACCGGGGTTGCTTGGCTGGTTCCACCGATCACAGCCCCAAAGACATCAGTCCTCGACAAAAATGTAACCAATGTCTGATTTCCATAGTGGCTATATTCTCACTGGTAGTGAATAAGTATTCCCCTTCTCCACACGCTCTCCAGAATCTGCTGTTATTTTGAAGGGACCAGCCCCCCCATTTCGGCAGCCATGACAGTAACACGCTCTCGCTATGACCTTGCCTTAGTCACTAGAGGTTAGGTGCCTGTCTCGTGACAAGGAACGAATCAGAAATTAGCTGGTGGCGTATGCTTTACGACTCTGGGTGTACTTTTTCAGGTCTTCAATTCTATTCCATTAATCAAAGTGTTTGTTTTTTATTTTCTTTTTGCCAAAACAAAGATTTTTTAAAAATTACTATTGGTCTGTAATACAACTTGAAATCTGGGATGGTAATATATGTAGGTGTTATTTTATCATTTTAGCTATCCTGCCTTTTATGTATGCATGTTTTCACATGAAGTTTAAGGTTTTTTTTTCAATGTGAACAATTGTATTGGATAAGAATAAAGAAAGAATATTAAGAGCTGGAAAGGAAAAAGGTTAAGTAATATATAAAGACAGACCCATCAGAATAACATCAGACATCTCAGTGGAGACTCTCAAAGCCAGAAGGTCCTGGACAGACATTATGCAGACTCTAAGAGACCATGGATGCTAACCCAGACTACTATACCCAGCAAAACTCTCAATCACCATAGACGGAGAAAACAAGATATTCCAAGACAAAACAAGATTTAAATAATACCTATCCACAAATCCAACCCTACAGAAAGCACAAGATCAAAAACTCTGACTCAATGAGGTTAGAGGTACCCAGGAAAGCACAGGCAATAGATAATCCCACACCAGAAAATCATAGTAAAGGGAAACATACACACCACCACCACCAAAAAATAACAGGAATCAACAGTCACTGGTCAATGATATCCCTTATATCAATAGACTCAACTCACCTACAAAAAGACACAGGTTACCAGAATGGATATGAAAAGAGGATCCATTCCTAGGATGCATACAAGAAATACATCTCAACTTCAAAGACAGACATTACCTCAGAATTACGGATTGGGCAAAGACTTTCCAATCAAATGGACCTAGAAAGCAAGCTGATGTTGCTATCCTAATAACTAACAAAACAGACTTCAAACTAAAGGTAATCAAAAGAGATGATAAAGGACATTCCTATTCATCAGAGAAAAAATTGATAAAGATGAAGTATCAATCCTGAACATGCATGCCCCAAATACAAGGGCACCCACATTTGTACAAGAAACATTACTAAAGCTTAAATCATACATCAAACCCTGTCCCGCGCAATAGTCTCGCCAGCAAGAACCACACAGGACATTCGGATCCTTCTGCAGGAAAGCTTTAATGCGTCTTGAGAGGAGAGCATAAGCTTACCAGAGCGGAGACCCCGAGCCAAAAATCCTGTCCCCTAATAAAGGCTGGCAGTCGCCGCCTGGGACGTGTCACCCTATGATTGGCTGCAGCTCCTCAGGCCATATGATGCCACGGAATAGGCAGAGATCAAGGAATGGAAAATTACCCAGCGCCTGCGCAATAATTTACATTCAGTGCCTGCAGGCGCCATCATTGTAATGGAGAATGCAGGGACAGCTCCCTACAAAACCCCACACACTAATAGTGGGAGACTTCAACACTCCACTCTCACCACTGTACAGGTCTGCCAGACAGAAAATTAACAGAGAAATAAGGGATCTAACAGATGGTATGACTCAATTGGACTTAGTAGACATCTATAGACATTCCACCCAAACACAATTGAATATACCTTCTTCTCAGCACCCCATGGAACTTTCTCTAAAATTGACTACATACTTGGTCACAAAGCAAACCTCAACGGATTAAAAAAAATGTAATAACCCCTGGTATCTTGTTGGATCACCATGGCTTCAAGTTAGAATTTAACAACAACAAAAATTCTAGAAAGCCTACAAAGTCATAGACACTGACATGCCCAATTGAATCACCACTAGGTCAAGGAAGAAATAAAGAAAGAAATTAAAGAATTCCTAGAATTCAATGAAAATGAATGTACAACATACCCAAAATTATGGAACACCATTAAAGCAGTGTTAAGAAGAAAGTTCATAGCACTAAATGCCCACATAAAATTTTGGAGAACTCCCATACTAATGAATTAACAGAATACTTTAAAGTTCTAGAACAAAAAGAGGCAAGCTCACCCAGGAGGAGTAGATGACAAAAAATAATCAAATTGAGGGCTGATATCAACAAAATAGAAGTGAGGACAACAACAGAAAGAATCAATGAAACAGAGAGTTGGTTCTTTGAGAAAATCAACAACATAGACAAACACTTATCGAAATTAACCAAAAAGCAGAGAGACACTATCCAAATTAACAAAAACAGAAATGAAAAAGGGGGCATAAAAACTTACAGGAAATCCAGAAAACCATCAGATCATACTTCAAAAACATGTACTTCACAAAAGTGGAAAAGTTAAAAGAAATGGACAGTTTTCTGGATAAGTACCACATACCAAAATTAAGTCAAGACCAGATAAACAATTTAAATAGACCTATAACCCCTAAGGAAATAGAAGCAGACATTAAAAGTCTCCTCCCAACCCCACCCCACCCCTCCAAAAAAGAAGACCAGATGGCTTCAGCACAGAATTCTACTAGAATTTCAAAAAAGAGCTAATACCAATGCTCTTCAAATTGTTCCACATGATAGAAACAGAAGGAGGACTGCCAAACCCTTTTTACGAGGCTACAGTACCCTGATACCCAAACAACACAAAGATACAACCAAGATAGACAACTACAGACCAATATCCCTCATGAACATTAATGCAAAAAAAATACTCAATAAAATACTGGAAAACTGAATTAAAAAAAAAAAAAAAACATCAAAAAATCATTGACCGGGACCAAGTAGCCTTCATCACAGAGATGCAGGGATGGTTCAACATATGAAAATCTGGGAATGTAATCCACCATATAAACAAACTGAAGGAAAAAAAACTCCACATGATCATCTCATTAGATGCTAAAAAAACCTTTGACAAAATCCAACACCCCTTCATGGTAAAGGTCTTGGAGAGATCAGGGGTGCAAGGAACATATCTAAAATAATAAAAGCAATATACAACAAACCAACAGGCAACATCAAACTAAATGGAGAGAAATTCAAAGCGATCCCACTAAAATCAGGAATAAGACAAGGCTGTCCACTCTTTCCATATCTATTCAATTTAGTATTCGAAGTTCTAGCTATCGCAATAAAACAAGAAAAGGAGATCAAGGGGATACAAACTGGAAAGGAAGAAGTCAAACTATGACTATTTGCAGATGATATATACTATACCTAAGTGACCCCAAAAACTTTACCTAGGAACTCATACAACTGATAAGCACTTTCAGTAATGTGTTGGGATACAAGATTAACTAAAAATAAATCAGTAGCCCTCCTATATACAAATGATAAACTGGATGAGAAAGAAATCAGAGAAACATCACCCTTTACAATAGACACAAATATAAAATATCTTGTGGTAACTATAACCAAACAAGGGAAAGGCCTGTATGACAAGAACTTTAACTCCCTAAAGAAAGAAACTGAAGAAAATGGAAAGATAGTCCATGCTTTTGGATAGGCAGGATCAACATAATAAAAGTTGCAATATTACCAAAAGCAATCTACATATTCAATGCAATCCCATCAAAATCCCAACACAATTCTTCATAGACTGTGAAAGAATAACACTCAACTTCATATGGAAAACAAACAAACAAAAAAACCCACAATAGCTAAAGTAATCCAGTACAATAAAGGAACTTCTGGAGTTATCATCATTCTTTACTTGAAACTCTGTTATACAGCTATAGCAATAAAAGCAGCTTGGTATTGGCATAAAAACATACAGGTGGATCAATATAATTGAAATGAAGACCCTGACATAAACCCACACACCTATGAACACCTGATTTTTGACAAAGAAGCCAAAATGGTACAATGGAAAAAGGAAGCATCTTTAACAAATGGTGCTGGCATAACTGGATGTCAATATGTAAAAGATTGCAAATAGATAGGTATCTATTGCCATGCACAAAACTCAAACCCAAGTGGATCAAGGACCTCAACATAAATCTAGCTACATTGAACCTGACAGAAGAAAAAGTGGGAACGAGTCTTGAACACATTGGCACAGGAGACCACTTCCTAAATATAACACCAGTAGCACAGACACTGAAAGCAACAATCAGTAAATGGGACCTCCTGAAACTAAAAGGATTCTGTAAGGCAAAGGACACTGTCAATAAGACAAAAACAACACCCTACAGAATGGGAAAAGATCTTCACCAACCCCACACCTGACAGAGGGCTGATCTCCAAAATATATAATGAAATGAAGGAACTAGACATCAAAATATAAAATAACCCAATTAAAAATGGGGTAGAGAGCTAAACAGAGAATTCTCTACAGAACAATCTCAAATGGCAGACAGACATTTAAGGAAATGCTCAACATCCTTAATCATCAGGGAAATGCAAATCAAAATGAATCTGAGATATCATCTTACTCTTGCCAGAATAACTAAGATGAAAAATACTAAGGACAGTTTATTTTGGAGACATATGGAGTCAGGGGAACACTCTTCCACAGCTGGTGGGAGTGCAAACTTTTAAAGTCATTTTGGAAATCAGTATGGTGGTTCTAAGAAAATTGGGAATCAATCTACCTCAAGACCCACAGATACCACTCTTGGGCATATACCCAAAGGATGCTCAATCACATCACAAGGACACTTGCTTCACAATATTCATAGCAGCATTATTGGTAATAACCAGAACCTGGAAACTACCTAGATGGCCCTTAATGTAAGAATGGATAAAGAAAATGTACATTTACACAATGGAGTGCTACTCAGTTGTAGAAAATTATGGCCCCATGAAATCTGCAGGCAAATGGATGGAACTAGAAAAAATCACCCTGAGTGAGGTAACCCAGTCCCAGAAAGGTAAACACAGTATGTATTCACTCATAAGTGTATATTAGATGTAAAGCAAAGGGTAACCATGCTATAATCCACAGCTCCAGAGAAGCTATGTAACAAAAAGGACCCTAAAAGGGACACATGGATCACCCTGAGAAGGGAAATTAGATGATATCTACAAGGTAAATTGGGGGTGGGTGGTGGTAAGGGGGATGGGAGGGGGCATGAGAAGAGGAGGGAATGAGATGGCCAAAGTGTGGAGGGATGCAGTGCAAGAGCAATGAAAGAGTTTTTTTTTTTTAAATATTTATTCTCTGAGCATTTTGTAGATGCATATAATGAATTTTGATCATCCTTACCCCCAACCCCTCCCAACTCTGCCTAGATCTTGCCCCCACCCAATTTTGTATCCCTCCTTAAAAATAATTAACCTAGAGTTCAATTGGTGCCACCATAAATTCCTGGGTATGGGGCCATTGGTGATGTATGGTTGACCTACTAGGAGCCATAACCTTAAAGATCAAGTCTCCCTCCCCCAAAGCCCTCTACAGAATACGGGTTTGAGAGCCCCTCCCCACTGGAATGGTGACCGGCTTGGTTTTGTGCAGGTAGTCACAGCTGCTGAGAGTTCGTGAGCACAGCAGTTTCGTCATGTCCAGAAAACACTGTTCTCTTGGGTCCTCCCCAGCTGTGGCTCTTACAGTCCTCCTGCCCCTCTTTGACAATGGTCCATTGGCCTTAGGGAGATGAGGTCTGACATGGCTCTCATCTGTGGCTGAGCACTCCACAGAAGCTTACTCTCTGTACTGTGGCCAGTGGTGAATTTCTGCATTAACTGCCATCTTCTACACAAAGAACCTTCCCCGAGGAGGTCTGAACACGCAGCAATCTAACTTCAAATTATTAACAGAAAGAGTTGTCTTTATATAGAGAGAACCACTATGGGCTTAGGGAGAAGCCCGGTGCTAGGATAACTCCAAGAATGCACAAGGATGACCCCAGCTAAGACTCCTAGCAATAGTGGAGAGGATGCCTGAACTGGACTAACTTGTAATTAGATTGGTGAATACTCCAACTATTACCATAAAGCCTTCATCCAGTAATTGATGGAACAAGATGCAGAGATTCACAACCAAGCACCAGGCTGAGCTCAGGGAATCCAGATAAAGAGAGGGAGGAGGAAATATATGAGCAAGGGAGGTCAAGATCATGATGGAGAAATCTACAGAGACAGCTGAACCAAGCTTGTGGAAACTCATGAACTCTTGACTGACAGCTGTGGAGACTCCATTTTACTAAATTAGGCCCTCCATATGTGGAGACAATTGTGAAGCTTGGACTAGCTGAGGGGCCCCTGGTAGTAGGACCATGATACAAATCTGGTACATGAGCTAGCTTGTTGGAGCCCATTGGCTATGGTGGGATGCCATGCTCAGTCTTAATGCATGGCAGAAGGGCTTGGCCTTGCCCCAGCCTACTGTGCCAGACTTTGTTGACTCTTCATGGGAGCCTTTACCCATGAGGAGGAGTGGACTGGGGGTGGGTTGGGGGATAGGTGAGGGGGTGGAGGGAGAACTGTGGTTTAAATGCAAAATGAAATTTAAATGAGTAAATAAATTATAAAAGAGAATTGTATTGGAATTTTGATGGGGATTGCATTGAATCTGTAAATTGTTTTTGGTAGTACAACCATTTTCACTGTATTAATCCTACTTATTCATGAGCATGGGAGATCTTTCCATCTTCTAATTTTTCTTCAATGTCTTAACATTTTCACTATACAATCTTGCACTTGTTTGGCTAGAGTTATTCTAAGATGTATGTATGTATGTATACACTCATTCTCGGAATATGTATTCCTTGTGTCATCTGGAGTGTAACTAACCTCTTCAGACTGAGATCATCCTATTAGTGCCTTCTATAGAGATGGATTGCTGGATAGAAATTCACATTTACATGAAATGTTTTTCTTTTCTCTGTTGACTGTGATAGATAATTTTGCTTTGTACATACTTTGGGCTGGTATCTGTGCTCTTTCAGAGATTATATAACATTTATTCAGGCCCTTCTGGCTTTAAAAGTCTCCACTGAAAAGCCAGGTGTTCCTTTTTTTGTTTGTTTATTTATTTATTTATTTATTTATTTATTTATTACATTCCAATTCTAGTTCCCCCTCCCTCATCTCCATTCTCCACTTCTTCCCCCATCCCACCTCTCACCTGCTCCTCAGAGAGGGTAAAGCCTCCCCTAGGATGTCAACTGTCCCATCACTTCGTTGAAGGCAGGACCAAGTCCCCCACTCCCATGTCTAGGTTGAACAAGAGAGCCCAACATAGAGAATGGGCTCCACAAAGTCAGTTTATGCAGTATAGTTAGATTGTGGTCCCACTACCAGTGGCTTCATATACTGTCCAAGCCACAGCATTGTCATATGTATTCAGGGGTCCTACCTATTTGAATCCTATGCAGGTTCCCAGTTGACAGTGTGGATCATTCAAGCCCATGATGGGGAAACCACAGAATCAGCTGACCAGAGTCAGGTGTTCTGGTAATGGGACTACTTTTATATGTGATTTGGTCTTCTCTCCTCGCAGATCTTACCATTCTTTGTTCAATACATTTAGTGTTTAGATTATGTCATGGAGAATTTTTTTGGTACTGTTTATTTGGTGTTCTGTATGCCTCTTGAACCTTACTTAGTAGACATCTCTTACTTTAAAGACTATTCTATGATTTTGTTAAAAATACTGTGAATTTTACTTGAGTTTCTTCTTCATCTACATCTATATTCATAGGTGTTTTACATTATAGTGTCTGAGAATTCATGGATGTTTTTGCCTGGGTTGTTTTAGATTTATCATTTTCTTTGACCAAGCTATCCATTTCTTTTACCTAATCTTCAATACCTTTAAGTTTCTCCTCTATGTCTCTTAACTTGTTGGTGATGCTTACTTGCAAGGCTTTTGGTTGACTTTCTAGCTGTTCATTTTATTTTATTCCACTTTGGCTTTTCTTTAGTGATTTTCTTTGTTAAATTCTGCTTTCATATCTGAGTTATTTTCATTATTTTATTCAACTATTTGTGTTTTCACAGTCTTCACTAAGGCTTTTTTTTTTTACTCTCTTTAAGGATATAAAACTTATATATCTTTTGAACATATTCATAATTGCTATTTTGTACTTCAGCCAAATTGATTTTTTTAGGCCATTTTTTTTTTTTGACAGGGTTTCTCTTGTGTAGCCCTGGAACTCACTCTGTAGACCAGGCTGGCCTTGAACTCAGAGATCCGCCTGCCTCTGCCTCCCGAGTGCTAGGATTAAAGGAGTGTGCCATCACTGCCCAGCTGAATAGAAGCTTGCTTTGCAGTAGGTGATGATTACTGTAGACTCAGAGTTCATCACTGTACAGAGAATGAGGGACTGTGGAGAGAGGGCCAGTAGACTGTGAGAGAAGCAGTGGAGGACATTTTTAACTTCTTATAGACTCTGAACATTATTCTCTTGTCAGGCAAATATTTGGCAAAGATTTTGTTCCCTCTTAGGTTGCTTAATCATTCCGTTGTTCTGTTCTCTTTGTAGAAGCTTGAAAATAGCATAAAATTCCACATGTCATTTCTTGCTATTATTTTCTGGGCTACTGGAGTGCTATTGAGAAAGCCCCTAATTATGCCAGTATTTTGAAATATTTTCTTACATGAGGAATTTTTAAACCAGTGCTATCCAGCCAAGAGCTTAGGGATTTGAGAGTGGGTCTAAGACTTCAGTCTGTTTAAATGGTGTCAGGTGATCACATCTGTCACATCTGTCACAATCTGCAAACTTTTGCATTAACTAAATGATCTCTAATATTAGCAACGTGGAGCCAATGCCTCATACGGACTGGGTAATTCATTTTGTGTCATCTTCGGCACACTGCTCTTTGAGAGTTTATGTCTGATGTCACAACAGTAAATGACAGAATCGGGTTTTCCAGTCAGCCCTCCCTGACAAAGCCCTTTCTACTACAAGCTCCCTGTTGTTCGTATTCTTTTGAGGAGCAGCAGCCTGATTGAGGACAGTTAAAATTCTGCCATGGGCCTGCTAAGTCACAGGCTCTATTTTAACACTATGCCCTAGTTTGAGAAACCCTTAATTATCATGCACTGGAGCTCTCTACACATTTCCACCCAGAAAATCATGAATCCAAACAAGCAATGTTGATGGTCCAAGAGCTATGTTTATCGTAAGCAATCCTTCAGCTGAAGCCAATTGCTTTTATATAGTGCTTTTGTAAATTAGTTCTTTATGGTCTAAAAAAGCTGGTAAACTTACATAAAATGTGATCTCTGGAAAAGTTTTACTTGTGACATCACATTGGAAGTTTCTTTGGATTTTCTTCAGGTTTTTTGATGACTAGAAATTAGAAGTATCAATATCCTGTTGGAATAACCATTTTCTGATCAGAAAATCAAAATCATGTATACTGAATACAAACAACCCTAGTGGAAATAACAGCCAAGGCCCCAGAACCAATTTAAGGATGTCTTTATTTACAAGATACAAATGTTTCATATTTAACAAGGATTTAAGACTTAATTTTACAATGTTTTCAATTATCTGTCTTTATGATCAAATATACAGATGTTATACTATATATACACTATGTCCAAGTATTTTACATTCATACCACTAGAAAATTGGGTGTCTGTTTTTTCACATTAGAGTCAACTATACTATTCTGATATGCTCTTTCAAATTCAGCCAACAAGTCAAAAAATCAAGATAATATTTATTTTTTAATAATAATTAATTGTCTCTTAAAAGATGAAATACCAGTTTGGTTTTATATATGAATGATCATATGCTAATGGTACCTATGATATATTTGAGTCCCCATATACCGTAATACACAATACAATTCTGTCATCACAATGGGCTCTATGGCCTGCTTGTTCCCCAAATTGTCTTTACTTTGTATTTAATATTCACTTATTAAAATATACTAAAATATGACTTAATATTTTATTAAGTTGACCACAATGAATTTTAGGGCAAAGGATAACCTTCGTGTAACTTTCAGTGATCTCCCCCAACAAATTAACCATTTTGTAGAAGCCATGTTATTTTATCTTGAAATACAGAAAAGACACAGCATTTGGCCATACCCTTGGCTTAGAGAGTTGAATTTAGAGCCAAAACCAGCAGAAAATCATTTACAGAAGGAAATTGTTTTTTAAAAGCTTCAAGGAAAAAAATAAAGTAATAAATAAGATAGCGTCATCTATAATTTAGAGGCTATGGTCAAACAAAGCCTGGATGCAAGGATTTCACCAACAAATAAGTACATGGTTATCTTCTACTTGATTTCCCTTGCACAGTTCAGCGTTGCTCTTCCCTGGACACCAGTAGTCCATTTACTCATCTCCATTCATTCTGTGTTGTTTCTGTTGCTAACCTCATTCCTCTCTATATACTGGTAACAAAAGCAACACTGTCTCTTCCTGTAACCTAGCAAGATTGAGGAGCATGTGTAAAGATGAATTATAATATTAAATACATGTACATAGCTTTTGTTAAAATACTTAAATTAAAATTTACATAATGTTTTGTTCCTTTGGTGAGAATTGAAGATAATAGTTTCTACATTCATACATATGCATATAAAGTCACAGACAGGGGTTTTAGGTAGATCCAGTGGTTTAATATTCACTTAAAAAAATCTAGGGAAACTATAGTTTGATTGCTATATGAAAAAAAGTAATTTGATTCTAATGAAACTAAGAATAAAGAATTATAGGATCCACTACAGATATCAACATAATTCCAACAAGAAGTCTTTAGCTCTAGTTCTTATATTCATACACTCTTGAAGAATACAATACTAAAAAACAAAAAACACTAAAATATTCCTGTTTTTCAAATTTTAGATTATAAATACCATGTGCTTATCTTAGATCTACTAACATGAACACCATGTGATGTAGGAAAGTAAAGTTACCTTCTACTCTATATAAAGCTGAGATAATTGCCAAGTAAGACCTGTGCTTCCTAGACATTTTTCTTAAGGGTTTATTTATTTATTATGTATGCAATGCTCTGCCTCCATGTATGCCTTTATGCCAGAAGAGGGCACCGGATCTCATTATAGATGGTTGTGAGCCACCATGTGGTTGTTGGGTATTGACCTCAGAACCTCTGGAAGAATAGCCAGTGCTCTCAACCTCTGAGCCATCTCTCTAGCCCCAGCTTCCTAGACATTCATCTGCTCTTATTCATGCTCATTTGCTATGACAACACACTGCAGAGAGCTCAGGATTAACAATGCATTGCAGACAAAATGTTCTGAACAACACAAGCTTTAGAGATAAACAAATGACATCTGAAAATAAATGAAGGAGAGAAACCACTTCTATCCCAACAAAGAGGAGAAAGGGAACAGAATCATGAATTCCAGAAGTAATTTTGGAAAAAGGTTTTAGAAGGCATCAATGACTCTTCAATAACCCTGAAGTACCATGGAATTAACAGTTTTTTTTTTTTTTTAAACAGTTGTGACTGCAACAAATATTCTGTTTAGAAAATCCCAGAGGAAACATTTTAAGGTCAATTCTTATAATTAAAAAAATGGTGTAAGTCACCCAGTGAAGATAGCATGACAGTCTTTATGTTGAACTGAAGTCACAGAAAACCCAACACAGCTGATGAAACAGTCCAGAAGAAATGAACTGCTTCACTACACATATCCTTTGTAAAAATTAAACCCAGTTGATAGCATCTGCAGCCTTGGAACAGTGCATCCCATTCCTTTCCCTTTGCTCAGCAATTTCAATTACCCCATCACTCCTTGGAAGTTGGTTCTCTATATGATGTGGCTTAGAGCCTTGAACTCACACCTGGAGAGTTTTATTGCTTGGCATTATTATAAAAGTGGCTAGTGGCATTTTTCTTTATTGAGCTCCATTTAAAACTCAAGATAAAAGTGTGCACCCCATCTCACATTTACAAAGTGGTAGACTTTCAACAAAAGCAGCATTAACTTGAAAACTTGGAATGCTTTGACTGAATAACAGTTTTACCAAGTAAATAGTTTCTTAAGTTTCAAAGGACACTTTTCTTGAAGATGACTTTTGAAAGCACTGAATTAGAAAAAGCAACACATTAAGAACCATAGAGAACATTCATTTGAATAGGAAAACAACTGATATTTTCAGGCTCAATTTTTCACGAAACCTTAGTTATCCCAGAAAGAGGTTAGTTATTCTAATAACCTCTTGTATTAGAGTTTATTTGAATTAATTTTTGAATATGTGCAGATGTGCCCACTATCCATGCATGTGCTCACATAGACTTAGGTAGCTGTGCATATGTGTAGAGATCTGAGTCTCATGTAGGTGACTTCCCTGGCACCTCCCTACCTCACTTACCCAGGCTGCTTTGGCTGTCTGGCTAGTGAATCTGCACCAATGTTTCCTGCCCCTGCCTCTGCTGTGCTGGGCTGTGCTCACCTGGCCTTTGTGTGGGTTCTGGAAATCTTACTGAACTGTTTCTCACCCTTGTATAGAAGTCTCCTTAGCTCCAGAGTTGAGTTTTTAATAAGTAATTAATACTATCCTATTTACTTTTCTTCTACTGAAAGTATTAGTGATTCTTTTGAGAGAGAGAGATGGGGACAGCCACTCACTGTGCTTGGCTAAAAGTATGGGGAGGGCAGTGAAGTGGGTGACTGGAATGGCCACAGATCCTCTCTGGCACTATCATTCCTTATTTAATGAACCATAAGAGCATGCTAACATCATTTTATGAGTAGTCTTTCAATATTCTAAGTTAAATAACACTGAGTATCTATCCACATTACTTATATTCAAGAATTTACTGGTCGGCAAACATGTAGTCTTCTTGCTGATCAAATATTTTACTTTAAATAATCTGACATAAATCTTCTAAGTGGGATATCCCATTCATTTATTCTATTCATATTTACAAAAGTAATCTTTATTCTGATAGTCACTCTAAATTTTTACTGCTTCTCTTTTCTTGAGATAGGAAAAGTGAAGCCACCTGTCTAGCTATTGTTTAATTTTGTCAACAGGTACCCTGCACACCTGTCTCTTTTTCTACCACCCAAATGCAGCATCAATGTTGACGACTAGAAAAAAGAAACAATGTGCAATTTCTTTTTATTTGGCCCTCATTTAGTAGGGAATAAGAAGTTGCCTTTTTGTTTCTCCCACTAGTGGCTTTGAATAGATGGTTTAATGTTAATGATCATGTCTGGTATTTCATGGACAAAGGGAACCTGATTGGTTCCCTTGCTCCTTTGGAGTAGGAAAAAAACAAGAGGCATTTCTTATGTAGCATGAGCTGTATAAATTTGTGGTGGTCTCAAATTCTGAGTATCCGTACTCATCTCAAGTGTAGCCCTTAAAGACTGTGTGTAGCAGAGACATTCTGATGGATTCCTAGTATACAGTACAGTTAAAGTGGTAATGTTTAGAGAATAGGAAAGTGAGGGAAAAAACCCTCTGAGAAAGTACTGAAAATTAAATTGTCAATGCAACGTGAGATTTTACTCACAAGCTAATGAAGAGCAGACTTTATATTTATAATAGACAGCCATAGTTCATCTGGGATTCCACGGGGGCTAAAAAGGGAGAGTTATTCTCTGCTTTCTTCAACGCTTCACATGTCCTGGAAAGCTGCCATGGTTGAATCTGCAGTACTAACTGCAGCTTTTTCCTAGTGAATGATTTACTCAGAAATCCCGTCTGCTACCTACTTAGTGACTCCTCCTCCCAAGTAAGTTGGCAGCAACAAAAGGAAAGCTCACACAGTTATCTTAAATCTTCATATAGTCCTTATTTAACCATTCATAATAGTCTTATGGAAAGGAAAACATCAAACAAATGTTTTCCACACATCCCAGGTCTGTATATGGTTAGATGTCTTATACAGTTCAAATTTTAGTAAATGGTTTTGTACATGCTGATATTAAATTACTAAGACAATGATGTTATTGTAAAATGTAAAATAATCCATACAATTTTTTATCTCAGTGACCAAAGTGCACTTTAACAATAATCAGAGTTGGTAAAATAATAATGTTTAGTTAACATGAACTAAACCCTCATCTTTTATCTAAGTATTAATAGCACCTTCTAAGAGAGGCACTGTTTTAAATAGGTACAGAACAAAGAAAAATAGTGCTCTAAAAATACTGTTGGAATTCAAACTATATCCTACACCACATAGATTACTTCTTTTTTTACTATAAAAATATCAATACATTTGGATTCCAATCAGATCAACATAAATTACGAAAAATTTTTCTTAAGTTTAGAACAGTGCTGAGTTCAGAAATAAAATACGTTTATATTTAAAAAATGAACCAGAGTGAAAATGAAACTAAAGCTGAAGAGAAAAGCTCACATGTTCATACTTATTTTCAATACTATATACAAGTAAATTGATTTATATTTTAGCTATTTCATTATTAGGAGTAATTCTACAAAAACAAGTATTAAGTTAAAAAGTATAAACATCAGCAACCTATATTTTTTTGTGATGTATAAGAACAGAAACCATGTAGCATGAGACTTACACACTAGACAAGTTCATACAATACTTTAAACTGTCCCTGTACTTTTTATCATAGATCTATTTTGGTTACATGGAGGTATATCTTTCACACTGTTACAAGTCCTACACGTGAATGAGACATTGAAGGATTTCTTAAATGAAAGGCCCATTATAACCAGGTAGTGATACACTCAATTGACAATGGTTCCCCTGCCCCCACCCCAAGGCCAATGTACACAGTTAAGGAATAGCTTATCAAAACTGTTCCACTTTCCACATTATTTCAGAACTTCAATAGTAGAATGGCTCTGCACATTGATTTTACTAAGAGTATACAAACATATTTAAAAAGTCCCCCAAAGATGAATTTACAAAATCATATTTCTCAATGTAAAGTGCTAAGAGATGAGAAAGGAGAGTTGGGATGTCTTCTATTTGTCTTACTTGAGATCCACACTGGCAGCTATTGCAGTTTAGCATTCTGACTTTTTCTTTGGTCCAGGGAGATTGTTCAAGGTGTCTAGATGCTCACTTGGGCCATCTGGTGTCTCACCTGTGACAGCTAGAAGGATGATTTTCAGCCATTTCTGTTTCAGTTCCTCATTGTCCGCGGCAAAGCTGTGCACGGACTTGGACTGGGTCAATCTGAAGCTGTGTGGCAGATCTGCACTCTTTGGCATGTCATCCACAATGTAGCCCAGGAGTGGTATGGTTGCCTGGGCTCTGACATCCTAAGCAATGGACATTGTACTTATGAGTATAAGACATACTGTTACACAGTAACATGTGGTCCTTGCCACTACAAAACTCTCTTCTGACTACTGTCCCCAGACCTCACCCTATGAACTAACTCTCTTTGGACAAAGAATGAATTAGTGTCTATGGGGTCAATGATCACACTGACAGAATAAAAGGAATAAAGTAGAGCTGACACCAGATGAGTGAGGAAGCACTGCTGCACAGGCTGCTCCCATGGGAGCTCATTCGGAGCCTGTGCAGTTCTTCCCCTTAGGGAAGAGAGGAGATGGAGGTGAAGAACAGCCTCTTAACAGCTAAGTCAGCAGGCATTACTAAGAATTAACAATGATACTGTCTTTAATGATCCATTGAAGTTACTTATGGATATGAAAAACAGAAAAGTAGAATAAAATGTATACCCTGGCATTTTTAGGGATTTTCTAAAAAATAAATAAATAAATTACTAGTTCTTGATGTAGGATGAAGCTAAAATCTGAAAAATGTAATTCTTTATACCAGGTTCTGGCTTGTGCTGGAAGCTAAACTGGCATTATAGTTGACCCCAATTTGATACTGAGTAATATTAACCCGAGATTTATGTAAACTCCCTCTTCCTTTCAAACTACTTTGTCCTTAGGTCTCCATCACTGTCAACAAATAAAAACACCACAAACTTCTCCAGGTTTCCTATCATTGCAAACAGCTTGCCCCCTCTCTTTATTTTCCTGTGCACTCATGCCTGTGTTCTTTCCTCAACTCACCTTTTCTCATGCCTACTAAATAAGAACACGGACGAAGAGGGACTAATGATTCATCAAGTGAATGATAGGCAACTATGAAAAGAACTATCAGTTTAAATCAGCAAAATTGATTTTACTTTTCATTATCTTAAAATTGATGGGACAGTGATAATGCCTGAGCATTTTCTGGGGATCAGTGTCCATATGCCTCCATCTGTCCTGGCCATGCCATTCAAACATATGTGGCTTACTTACCTGAGGAGCACCATACATGTACAGCACAAGGGGGTCTTGCTTCGGGATCACACACCATATTTTCTGCCATGGTTTTGACTTCTCCATGTACTGGAGAAAACTGCAAACCTCACTATTTCCTGATACTTCTGCTGATTCAATCTAGAAAATACAATGGAGAGAAAGAATAAATGTAATAAATCAGATAGGAATGAAACATGTCTTAAGGGAAATATTTATAAAATAAGGTGTATTTACATAACATGTCTCCTTTAGTCACTCTCCAAAAAGATATATTTGCATTGACTAATTTTTCTCTATCATAAGATGAACACACACACACACACACACACACACACACACACACACACACACACACACACACACACACACATATTGTTTTTTGAGACAGGGTTTCTCTGTATTGCTTTGGAGCCTATCCTGGCACTCGCTCTATATACCAGGCTGGTCTTGAACTCACAGAGATCTGCTTGCCTCTGCCTCCCAAGTGCTGGGATTAAAGACATGTGCCACCACCGCCCAGCCACATCATCTTTAACTTTCTATATTACTAGATTCTGTGCTTAAATAACTAACGTTTATTGACCATTTACTATAGGCTTTCCTTTTGCTTGAGCAATGTATTATTCACATCAATACTGAGAAGTTAAGTGCTTTCATTGTTTTTTGAAGTTCTAATGATTTGTTTTTAATTTTTTTATTCATTTTACATACCAACCACAGTTCTTCCTCCCTCCCCTCCTGTCATTCCCCCACTCCCATACTCTCCTCAGAGAGAGGAGCCTCCTATGGGGAGTCAATAAAGCCTGGCATATTGAATTGAGGCAAGACCAAGTCCTTCCTTGCATCAAGGCTGAGCAAGGTATCCCACCACAGGGAATGGGCTCCTGAAAGCCAGTTCATGTACCAGGGATAAATCCTGCTCCCACTGCCAGAGATCCCACAAACAGATCAAGCCACTCAACTGTCACCCAAATCCAGAGGCCTAGTTCAGTCCCATGCATGCTCCCCAAGCTCAGAGTTTTTAATCAGATTCCCCAAGAATACAAATTTAGAATTTAGTGTGCTAGAATTTAAGCTCAGTCATCCTGGATCAAGACACTTAACCTACATCTCTAATGCTCCAATAAGGCAAGAATATGAATTAATAAAGGCAAGATGTGACCAATACCCTTTGTAGTCATAGGGTTGTAATTAGAAGCATCTCACTGGAACAAGCTTTTGACAAGCAACTTGGCTTTCTGCTTTGCTTACTAATAAGTTAAGTAATAGATAAATGGGGAACAGAAATTTTTAACTAAAATGCTTTACTAGAACTAAACTGTTTTGCTTCTATTCCTATGTAAAAACTTAGGTTACTGCTACTCAGTTTTATCCATGGGACACAAAGATGTAAGAGAGAAGGGTGTGCACATATACAGACAAATGTACTGTGGAACCTTACTTGTGCCAGCTAATATGTGCCCAGAATAGTAGTCAGCAAACCTTCCTATAAAAGGTCAGAGTCCAAATCAAGGCTATAGCATAGGCACTTACACAAAGAAAGGAAGCAAATCCCCACTAAGTTGTATTTATGAAATTAAAAATACTTTTACAGAAATAGCCTCTTATATAATAAGGGGTTAGCAATAAAAATGTAAGTCATTGGGGAAATGTAACATTCTCTCCCCAAACTCCTCAAATGACAACACACAAACCAGGCTTGGTGCTGTGTGCCTACATCCAGCACTTGGGAGGTGGAAGGGAAGGAGCAGAGGTCCAAGGCCACTCTTGGCTAAAGTCAAGGCCAGCCTAGGCTTTGTGAGACACTGTCTTAAAACAACAGCAACAAAAAACAACGAAGGGAAATTTCAAAGCCATGTGGCTTTTTGATGGTACTTGTGGTAGTTAATCTTGACTGCCAACCCAAAGGACCTGGTATTAATTAGGGCACATGACTTTGGGCAGGTCTGACGGCATTTCCACGAATGGCAAAACTGAGAAGACCCTTCTCCCATGGGAAGCAGCTCAGGCAATTCAAGGCCAGAGTGAAGGGGTGCTGCTTGGCTGCCTTCCCTTCTTGCTGGTAAGGGCATGACTCCCATGATTGCAGCAGTTGTCCCTTTTTGCTGACTCTGGAATCTAGCTAATCTATCTTGGCTTCCAATCTGAGCTGAGATCAGCAACTTTCCAAGAACCATCCAGGCCTTCAGAGCTAGCCTGGGACTGTTGAGGTAGTGAACTGAATGCTATCAGGTTCTCTCAGTTTCTTCCATATACAGATGGCCCTTTTTGGGCTACCCAGCCTGTATTGTGTCATACACATTCATTTAACCAGCTCTGTTTTTCTAGAGCAGTGGTTCTCAACCAGTGGGTTGTGACCCCCTTGGTGTTGAACAACCCTTTCACAGGGGTTTCCTAAGACCACCAGAAAACACAGATATTTGCAATATGATTTATAATAGTAGCAATATTATAGTTATGAAGTAGCAACAAAAATAGCTTTATGGTTGGGGTCACCACAACACGAGGAAGTGTATTAAAGGGTTACAGCATTAGGAAGGCTGAGAACCTTACACTGGAGAACCCTGATGGAGAGTGCATGATCATTGATATTCATGGATAAGTAATGATTGGGGAAATAAACAAGGTGTGGCCCAAGGTAGTTTAAGAAATATCAACCAAATGACAATCTGCAAATCTGCTCCAGTCCGCCACTGGTTTTTGTATATCCTATAAGCTAATAATTTAACAGCTGGATGTCTATAACCAACATGATTATAGGAAACGCTGAGTAAGATACCATTCACCTTCAAAAAGGTTAGTTCTTAGTAACAGATCCAGATCACACGTGAAGGGTTACACTCTGACCCTGGACACATGGGGAAGGGCCCAGGCCCAGCACAGAAAGATTTGGTGGACTTTGCAAAGCCCCCGTTGAGGGCCCTACCCTGCCTGGGGAGTGGTGGGTAGATGGGATGGGGGGTAGGGGATGGGGGTGAGGGGAGGAGGGATGGCGGTGAGGGGAGGGAGAGGGAGAAGGGACTTACCTGTGAAACAAGCTTGTTCCCTAACTAGAACTAATAAAAAAAATTAAAAAAAAATTCATATTTTGGAATGTTTTTTTTTCTTCCTAAATAAAAAATCTAAACAATGGTGCAGCAGTTTGAAAGGACAGAAAAACGCTTACAGGGTTGGGGAGATGGCTCAGCAGGTGACGCTTGCCCTACAAATGTGAGGGCAGGAGTTCTAGACCCAGAAACCCACAAGATAACCTGCTGATACTTTGAACCTTGAAAGGTGGAGACACAGGGTGCCCAGGAGCAGGCTGGCTAGCAAGACTAGCCATAACATACTGTGAACCCTTGGTTTGTTTGAGATGATCTGCCTCAATGGGTAAGGTGGGAGAGAAATTGAGGATAATTCCTGATGTCAACAGGGGGCCTATGTATGCACAAATACACACCTCAAACATGGGTGCCCACACACATGCAAGAACATGCACACACAAACACTATAGAAACTTACAAAAGTGGAAAAAGAATTTACAAATGCACTGAGTTAAATACCTTAAGTTTTGTCTATAAAAATTTGTTTTCTCCCTTAAAATACCTCTGTAAATCCTCTGATTTGTTTACAGAAAGCCTGACTACTGTTGGACAGTACACAGTTTAATAGTCGGCACAGGGTAAGGGCTCACACATGTTCTACTTGTGCATGGGCATGCTTATCTTCTACTTCCAGACACTACACTTTTTGTTTGATTACATGAACCAATCCAGTTGATGATTTCTCCCCAAGACAAGGTTTTCTAAAAAGCTAAAGATTTTTTATTTTATAGAAGCAACCTAAACTTTTTATTTACAAAGAAGAACAGTATCAGATTCACTGTACTTTGTTACACTAGTCAGTTATTTCTATTTAAAGCCTTGAGGTTGTGGTCCTGGGATTCATTGAAGAATATCTTCCCATTCTTCTTGCCTATGAAAGCTTCATCTTTATGTAATACAAGTAATACTTATATCCTAAGAGAATTTAGAATTATAATTTTAGCTTGTGGGCTTGTAATTTAACCTCAATTGGACACTGAAGTGTAAAGTCCTTTCACAGCTAACAAATGACTCGTATATTTTCTTGTAAATGCTCAGTATACAATTACTGTTTTTTCAACATTATTAATAAACTTAAGTATATTTATGAATTTGGATGCAAAAAAGTTGAATCCTACTGCTGAGTGATCTTGCCCTTACAAGCCCTTACAAGGCTTTATTATACAAATTACCCTTATTTTGCCAACACATCTTTCAATGTAAATCCATTTCAGATACAAGCTACTTCAGTCTGAATTAACTCTAAAATATTAATCAAACTTCCTGGAGATTGCCTTTAACAGTGATGCAGTCATGAAACTGCTGCCCTGGCTATTACAGCACCACAAAGAACTGGTCGTTTAATACAGCAAGCTGAAGTAGTGCTTTAGGCAATAAAACAGTATTTTACCCAAATTTGAAAATTTCATGCAGTGGTTTTCAACATTAACATATTACAAAACTGAAAGCTTTCCATGAAGAAAACATGTACTCATCTGTGCATCTCATTTTCTATAATCAGGCAGGAGTCCAAGGCCAACATAGCAAAGCAAAAGCATGACTCTTGTTCACTGTTAACCTGGGTGCTGACCAAAGAGGATAAGCACATTGTCTGTGCTCCTTATGACCAGGACAGTGTCCAAACCCACAAAGAATTGACTAATTTACCTCCAAAATCCCCCTTCTTTTCTTCTCTTCACTGTCTGTGAATCCACTTATTATTTGGTAACAGTCTTTACAGACTTTGTTCAATCTTCCGCCATCATACTCAAGTTGAGCTTTGTAGTCAGAGCATTTCCAGCAAACAACCTTTAATTTTAGAAAGGATATTCAAAATCAATAATTACACTTAAGGCAATTAGATTTAGGAAATATTTGTACATACATGGAAAAGTCAAATATAAAAGTTATATTTCATTAGCCTAAGAATATTTCAAAAGATGTTAAATATATTATTTTAATAATGTGTGTGAAAGAATCTGAACATCACTTTGAGCTCTAAAGGTCCCTTGCACAGGATGTACCATCCATCCATCACTTCTCACAGGAAACAGCACAGCCATCTAACAGCATTCAGGACATTTCCAACAGCTATTCACCTACCTTCACAGATGCATTGTATTGTGTCCTTCTAAAGGTATTTCTTCAATCTGTTTTTTAAGTACAAGGTATTAGCATTCACATTTGGACTCTTATAGTCTGGCTGGTCTTCACCATATCCTCAGGCTCTACCCTAACATTCTACAAGAATCTACTTTCCAAATAGTAGCTAGAAGGCTTGACATGTTCTTCTTATATTTAAAAATCCTTCAGTCTAAAACCATGCATGGTGGTGCATGCTTTACGTGACAGCAAAATAGAGATAGAGACAGGAGGATCTCTGTGAATTCAAGGCCAACCTGGTCTACAGAGTACCATTCCAGGATGGTGAGGGCTAGACAGTAGTCCTTGTCTAAACAAAAACAAAAACAAAAACACACACACTTCAGTTTTTCCTTTGTTTCTGGTCAAAGAAAAATTAATAGCTATAGTCTATGGCATTCTGTGTGGTTGACCTTTCTTCAATGACACCTTTAAGTCTCAATTTCCCTTCTTCTTCCTTCTGGGAGAAGGCTCCTTCAGTGTTTAGAACAGAGCCTGACTCTTGTCACTGCCACTAATGTACCCTTTCGTTCACAGCACTGATTAGTTTTTAACTATAGACTTATATGAATACTTGTCCATTTCCTATATAACTCTATGGGGCCGTCATGGGAGACTGCTCACCATGCACAACAGTAACAGAATGTCAAAGAGATGATGACCATAATGCAAATGTATGTGAGTGAATGCTACTCTGCAAATGATTTTAATTGTTGTTCTTGCTTAGGAAGCTACATTTCCCTCACACTTATAGTAGATAAAGTGTATTTAAAAATGTATGAACTTATAAGGAAAAATCTGGAGTAGATTCATAGCAGTTGAAAATCACCCCTGAAATGATCAAAGCCTAATGGCATAGGTCAGTGGTAGAACACAAACTTAGTGTTCAAAGCTCTGGGTTCAATTTTACCCAACTTTGATAAATACCTCAGTTTTCTAATAATTATAACAAAATTACTTTGGAAGTTTAGTGTTAGATATACATGTATCTTTAAACTCAATTCAACTGTTTTATATTCAAATCATATCATTGTACTTGATAATCTATATGCAAGCTTTTAAAAATCTGTTGACCAAAGTTCAAGTATGCTAGTACCAGAAATCATTTTAAACTCAGAGATCAATTGAAGTAGTTTATTCTGAGATATATGTTGGCTACTAGTTTAACTTTGATTACAAACTGCCTCAATATGTTTAATCTAAGTGTCAGAAAAAGAGATGCAAGAAAAATTTAAGTATAAAGGAGAATAAGCTAAGAGTTACCTATTTAAATTGCTGTGTCTAAAATATAAATAACATTAGAACATAGCATGTTCTACTTAGCATGTTATACAATGCTCAACTTGGTTCATAAGGCCCCCTCTAAAGTTGCTACTCTTCCCCACCTGGGTAACTTCATTTCACACTTTTTCTTTCCTTTTTCCTTCAGTCTAAAACCATGCATGGTGGTGCATGCTTTAAGTGATAATAGAGATAGCATAATAGAGATAGAGGCAGGAGGATCTCTGTGAATTCAAGGCCAACCTGGTCTATAGAGAAGCATTCCAGGATGGTTCTAATGTAACGTTGCATAATTACAATTACATACATACATATACATACTTGTTTTTATATGTTAGCAATATATTAAGTTACAATCAGAAATACCTCTTGGATAAATGCCTTATTTAGAAAAAAGTCAATTTTATACTGCTACTACTGACAAATGATATAAAAATCATAAATGAAATGAATGTCCTTCCTAAGCATGCTTTGACTCCTGCTTCTCTCGGTAAGACAGACTTTATAGCTAGGTCTCTGGGGAAGCTTTTAAATCATAGTAGAATTAGATTATGGACACAAAGCAAATGGAATTTTAATGATTCAGTTTTTAAATATAAAAATGGCTCTCCAAGGTACAAAGAACAAAACAGAACTACTCAATAAATAAATAAATCAAAGGAAAAATAGTGAGTTGAAACTAATGTTATGTGAATAGTGAGAACCCACATTTAACAGGTAGAGAAAGTCCTTGAAGCCTGTCTGACATAGGAGAGGGGAAGCTGAGACTTAAGAAGGGTAATGAAGTGACAACCAAACCCTGGCATGCAGTCACAGGAGAGCTACCCTGAAACAAAGCAAAAACCAAACAAACAAAAAACAAACCCCCCTCAAAAACACACTAGAAAGCATGTGGGTTCCCCTATTCAAAATCCCTTCAGGGGCTGGTATCACTGAATGAATGCACATTCTAAAACACATTCTAGAACAAGAAATGTTTGAACAAAGTGAACTGTTAAGTAACAAAATCTATCAAAGAGTATTGGGCAAATTTAGAAGAAAAATCAGTTTAGCAATAAAAACTATTCAGCCAGGTGTTGGTGGCACTTGCCTTTAATCCCAGCACTCGGGAGGCAGAGGCAGGAGGATCTCTGTGAGTTCGAGGCCAGCCTGGTCTCCAGAGTGAGTGCCAGGATAGGCTCCAAAGCTACACAGAGAAACCCTGTCTCAAAAAAACGAAAAAGAAATAAAAACTATTCAAAGCATAAATGAAAGCAAACAAGGTGACTAAGGAGAATGAACAAAAGAGGGAAGCGGGGAGACACACCTTCTGTTTTTAATATCACTTATGGCTCATTACACATCCAGTCACCGGATTTTCATGTTGAGAGCTCTCCTTGGGTACTCCTGATATTTCTCACTATTTAAACCAATTTCTTCCTATACTTCACACAAGATCCTTAGGTTTGCTCTTGATGGCCTGGTCTCCAACTACCTTTCCAGCCCCAGCTCTTGCCAGTCCCCTATTCTAGTGTTTACTCCAATGGCAATTACCTTGTGTCTAGCAAGCATTCTGCCACACTCAGTGTGCTGTCTGACAGGCGGCTGCGCCAACAAGGGAAGTAGCTGGTACCACAGTACTAGGTTTGCTTACCCGTTCTCATCTCAGAGACAAACAGAACGTACTCCATTGTGCCTCAATTTTTGCTCCAGAGTCTCTGTTGATTACCTCAGCTTCACATCTGTGAATACTGCTCTGTTTGCCATATCCTAAGAAGGTCTCCTGCTTTCTCTCTGCTTCTTAAAGCTCTTCTACTAGGTCCCCTGGAACCTTCATTCTAGGATCAAACTCTTCTTTACCTTCAAGTAGAGGGTGATTTACTGTTAGCTCACCTATCACTTCTGAGGACTTCAGTGCTGAGAGCTGCACTTTTCAATCTTTGGCTCTTCTCTTGTTTTCAAAAGCCCATAGCACTTTTGAGGCTTGCCATGGGCTCTACCCACATTTCATACTCATGATTTATCTAACTCAGTCCTTTGTGAATTTATAGCCAATGTGTTCCAACTTATGGGGAAGGGCTGGTTTATAGAAAAGAAACTAAGATGAAATTATCCTTCCAAAGAGCTGAATTAGAACCATTATAACAGCATGGCCACAGGCAGCCAAGAGACTCTGAAGTGGGAGAGTTATAACACCACCTATAGCACAATAGGGGGAGTCTCCAATCCCAAAGAACCAAAGTGTGTGTCTTGCACTTACAGGTTTCCATCTGGGGAGATAGGATTAGGAGTGTGTGAGCGAGGAGAGGAGGTATGTAAGTTCCGTGCCATGTGATTTCATCTACACACTAGTCACAATACACTAATGAAAGCAAATTTAGAATTCAACACTATCTTGCAACAATAGCTCTCAGCAGTGTATGTGTGTGTGTGTGGAGAGAGAGAGAGAGAAAGAGAGAGAGAGAGGGGGGGATCTGTGATCTAATGTGATAGAACACATCTACATTTCACTCTGGTGCCTGGTATTTTTAGCATTCATGTGATACCTTATTGACTCAGGCTTTTTAGGTGTCTGCTGCTAGAGCCATTCTCAGGCAGACTACTCCAGCCTTTTGTTCTTAGCTCTCCCTGCCACTGAACAATACGAATCATGGGATTTCAGTGCCAACTTCAAATACCTGTCCTTCATTCGCCAACATGCCTCACATTTGTAACTTGCTCACAGCTGTCCATTAATTACCATGCAGCTTTGGGAGTACAGAAATCTTACTTTCCATGCTCTAGCTCTCTTGTTTCCTGACCTCCCTTATTTACCTAATTCTCCCTTGCTTTTTTCATTATACTTAATCTTCATGAACCTTGTTCTCCACCTTCTCTTGCCTGCATTTCTAGATTCTGATATCTATCTATCTATCTATCTATCTATCTATCTATCTATCTATCTATCTATCCATCCATCCATCCATCCATCCATCCATCCATCCATCCATCTATCTATATGTCAACCAACTGTTCTAATTAGAAATTTTCAAAGCTTAATGGTCCACCTGAGTCACTGGAAGGTTCACTTTTCTCTATTAGATGAAACTATTTGATACTTTGTCCTCTTTCTTGACTCTCACACAGAAATTCTTGTCTCCCTTACTTTCAGCTAATCATTCTGCTCAATTCAATAAAAAATATAACACAGACCTCAAACAGCCCCATTTCCCACTGTTACCATACTCCAAACAGTAAAACCCCATTCAGTCACACGTCTGCACTTGCACCCGTCTTTCTGGCTTCTGTTAAAAGAGAGGGCTTTGCCCTATCCTGTAAAGGCTGTAACTTTCACTTGTACTGTGGTTTTCGTCTCTTGCCTTTTCAACCACTTCCGTTTCTTTGATTATTATCACTTTAACTACAACTGTGTCACATTGTTTTGTAAACTGTACCTGGCTACAGGCTTTCCTAGCAATTTCAGGGCTGTCCTACTGCAGGGATGTAGATACAGCTCCTTGTGTGCAAAGCACCTCTTGCTTCCACTCTCGGATGAAGACATCCTCCCCCTTAGTCATCTAAGCAAATACCAGTCTCTCAGATGGCCTTCTTTTGTCTAATTAGATCTGGTCCGAAATTTTCTTCCATTACTAATACTCTCCAATTCAACTTTCTGTTTGCTTTCTTATTCCACTCATACTAATTTGAATTCTTATCCATTTTCTTCTTCACAATGTAATCTCCATGAAGCCAGGGATTTTTTGTTTACCCTATTTTCTTTCTTCATGGGATAGCACAGTACTTTGCACATGCTTAGTTCCACCACAGGCTTACTAAAGGATGGTTAATGATTTCTTTGTTTTCAGGCTGATGATTTTATTTCACCTACATAGTTCCCAGCAACCGTAACAACCAAGACCCCAGACTCACATGTCCACATGCCCGGCAGTGATGCCGCCTTCTGGTCAGTGCATTGAAGGGCTCTTTGCACTTCATGCACATTGTCACTTCGTTATCACGAATCCATCTTGGGGCTCTTTTTCCTAGCTCAGCAGTCTAAATGGGAAAGACAGGTTGACTTTTAAATAGCATGTTACCAATGCTGTGCAAACTATGTTCTGATACTCAAGATCTAGGAAAGGAAGTGAAACTTTCAAAGCACTGTATCCACCTAAGGGAGAATGGTATGATTTCTAAATCACCAATTGTAGTATAACAAGGGAGAACGTTTGTTAACAGAATGACTAGATAGTGCTTCTGAGAACACAGAGATAGAGGATTTTAAGTTAAGAACTTACAGACACTTCTAGATGGATATCATTATCCTTTGCAATTGCATTTCTGAAGGTTTCATGCCTTTGATGAAAAGCATCAATACTCTCTTGAAGGGCCTAAAATAGAAATTAAATCAAAACACATATTACAATATCACATACACATTAACAAATATACGTTGTCTCATAAATAACTGTAATGAGAATCATCTTTTAAGTTAAATGAACTTGTTCTTATATGTATATTTAAAAAACCTAAATATGTGTGTTTCATTTTAAAAACTTGTTTAATGAGTGTTTTGCCTGATGTATGTATTTTCTATCACATGTATGTTTGGTATCCACAGAGATGAGAAGAGGGCATTGCATCCTTGGAACTGGAGTTAGGGATGGTTGTGAGCTGCCATCTAAGTCCTGGGAACTAAATTTAGTTTCTGCAACAGTAACAAGTGCTTTTAACCACTGGGCTATATCTCTCCAGGTCCCAGTGTATATATTTCTTATGCACAGAGGTAAAAAAAAAAATGGAAATGAAAGTAAAAGAGTTACCTTGATCCATTCTTCTTTGTCTTGTTCAGAACTAAAAGAAAAACAAAGCAAAAATGAGTGAAGAGAACATTAAGAATTACATCTTGTGAATGAAGGCATGCTTTAATGTTACTCTGGATTCCTAGAAAACACAGGAGTGCTTTGGAAATAATTAAAGAGACTCTAGTTCTTCTTAATGCAGGATCAGACTGCTGTCTACCTTTGTACCCATTCACTTTGATAGCCATCTGATATCCATGACATTAACAACCACTGTCTAGTTGTACCCACCACATGATTCTACATACTTGACATACTAGATATTCAAAGATAATATGAGTATCTACCTCAGCTCAGACCAAAGGGGTGATCCTCAGACTGCTCCCAACTTCACTGCTCCTCAGATTCACTTGGATTGCTATGCTTTCCTCAATGTGGCTAGCAACTAATCGTAAGACTGACTATTGAAGACCCTGCTCCTATCTTTTATATCTCTCTAATGCTGGGATTAAAGGCATTAGCTCTGTTACTTTTTGTAGCCCTGGGTGGCCTTGAACTTAGAGAGATTCCTTTGTCTCCTGTGTCCTGGGATTAAAGGTGTGTGCCACCATTGCCTGATCTCTATAGCTTGAGGTTGGTTGACTGCTTTCTGAATCATCAGGAAAGCTTTAATAAGTCATAATATATCACCACAATGGAGCCACAGCAGAATTCTACCAGAGTTTCAAAGAAGAGCTACAACCAAAACTTGTTAAATTATGAAAGCAAAACAAACACACTGGAAACAGAAAGAGCACTCCTAGACTACTTCAACTGAGCCAGTATTACTCTGATATCAAAATCAGGTAGATAAACACACAAAGAAAGAGAAAACTATAGGTTAGTATTCTCAATGAATACAGATGTAAAAGTTCTCCCTTGTAAACAAAATACATTATACATCAAAAGACTGTCCACCACGATCTAGAAGGCTTTATCCTTGAGATTCAAGTTTAGATCAATATACACGGTCAATAAATGTAATAAATCATATAAATGGACTTAAAGACAAAATACTATGTTCAGTAGATGCAGAAAAAGGCTTTGACAAAAGTCAACATTTCATGATGAAAATCCTAGGGAGAGAAGAACTAGAGAGGACATATTTCAGTACAATATAATACTTTAAACCCACAGCCAACATCCTAAAGTAGAGGAAAACTCAGTGTAGGAACGAGACAGGCATGTACAATCATAAGCCTAGATCCAGCTGAGAACTAGGTCTGCTCACTTTACCAGTAAGTTTCTTCTTCCCTGTCCCATCCTTCACCACACCTGTTGCTATATCTACACCCATAGCCTATTTTTATATCTATGGAACCCATTTCGTTGATGAACCACCTTTGACTGGGGAGATGCTGCTTTCCTTTCTCATACTTCCATCTACCTATTGCCAGTGTTACACCATTGCCAAGCACCAGACCCTTGGTTCAACTAAACAGCTTATCCACCACCTTCATCTGGGTTAGCTCTTGTCATATAGCTTATGCAATGGCATAACCTAAGGAAGGCCATATTCTCACATGCCAAAGAAAGGAGTCCATGTGCCCAGGTCAAATTGAAGAAACAAACAAAAACCATGAATAGTCATGGCAACATGTCTGCTGCCCAATCCACTAGTCCTATATAAGTGTTCTCTAATGAGAACTACCTAGATGAGTCCCCACACTCATTTAAACTCCAAGAGGATAACAATAAATGCCTGCATCATGACCAAGGAACAGATACACACTAGAGGACAACAATAAATACCCGAGTCATGTCTGGGATACAGATAGTCAGTATATGAAAAGAAATGATGACGTTTTTAAACTGAATTCAGTCAAGGAATAGAAACACTGTAAAGAAACATGCTAAAATGAAGATGAAATATAACAACTTAGTATCCTGATTAGCAAACTCAGGGGAACGACTGACAAGTAGATTGAATCGAGGCAAGCACAGCATGTCAGGACTCAAAAGCAGAGGACCCAGATCAAATAAGTAAAACATATGAAACATTTTAGAAAGCATAGGAAGAGAAGATGCATGAAACAGGAGACATCACCAAAAGACCACATCTTTGAATTATAGGCACAGATGCAGAAGGGTAATCCAAAATCAAGGGCACAGACCAGATCTTTAACAAGAACATAGAAGAAAACGTTCCTCAAATAAGAAAAATACGAGTATAAGAAACACACAGAACCACAACTAGATAATACCAGAAAAGAAAGTCCCTGCAATGTACCATATTTAAAACACCAAATAAACAGGATAATGGAAAAAAAATGAAAGCTGCAAGAGAAAAACACACAAGTCATATATAAAAGAAACCCCATCAGAATAACGGCTAATTTCTCAGTGGAAACACCCAAAGACCAGAAAAGCCTAAAGCAATGCACTCCCAGTTCTAAAACAATTAGGACTGCCAAACTAGATTACTGCACCCCACAAAATGATCTGCCATAGTTAAAGGAGAACGAAAAACTTTATATAATCTAAACAGTCTAGAAAAAATTATATACAACAAAAATGCATAAAAGAATACTCGAAACAATACTTCAAACCAAAGAGAAGAATGAGCATAGCCAAGGGACTGTAGAAAGAAAAACAGATAAGCTAAGGATAATGATATACAAAGCACAGCTAAGAACACAAAGCAAAAAAATCACCACAAAATAATGGAGATCCATACACACTTTTCAATAACTCTAAATAGTCATGGTCTCAACTTTCCAATCAAAAGACTAGGTTAGCTGAATGAGTTAAGAAACAAAATCGATTTTTCTGTTGTTTATAAGAAATGCATCTTAGCTTAAAATGCAGGGATAGAAAAAAGTATTCCAAGCAAATGACATCAGGAATCAAGCAGGTTTTGTCATCCTAATATGTGACAAATAGACTTAAGCTAAAACTAATTAGAAGTGATAAAGGGCACTTCATTCTAATCAAGGGATCAGTTAATCAGGCAAATATTACAATACTAAACATATGTGCCAAACTCTGGAGCACCCAATTCCACAAAGAACCTACTATTGCAAATAAAGGCACAGATAAACACAAACCCAATAATAGTAGATGACTTCAACACCCTACTTTCTCCAATAACCAGGTCATCGGGACAAAAATAGAAACAGAGAAACCTCAGAATCAAATGGCATCTTACTTTGAATGGACCTAACAGACACTGACAGAATATTCCACAAAACATCAAAGAACACATATTCTACTTACCAGCACATGGAAGCTTCTCTAAAATAGACCACATGTGGAAATGCAAAACAAACCTTAACAAGTACAGAAAAGCTGAAATAATCCCATATATCTAATCTGACCATTACGCAATAAAACTCAGAGTCAACAGCCATCAAAACTCTAATTAAGTGTGTAAATTAATGAAAATTAAACATTTCACTACTGGATGGTTAATGGGTCAAAATAGAAATCAAGAAAGAAGTAAAAATATTCATGGCACTAAATAAAAATGAAAAACAAAAAACAAAACAAAACAACAAACAACAAACAAAACCTCTGGGACTCCAGATACACATAGGAGGGCCTAGGCCCTCCCCAAAATGATGTGACAAACTTCGATGGTCCCCCATGGAAGGACTCACCCTCCCTGGGGCGTGGATGGGGACATGGGAGGATGGGAAGGAGAGGGGACTGGGATTGATATGTAAAATAAGATTGTTCCCAAATTAAATAAATAAATAAATAAATAAATAAATAAGAAAAAACCTTCTGGGACTCACATAAAAGCATTTCTAACAGGGAAGTTTAGTAAACCTACATTAAAAAACAAAAAAGATGACAAATAAATGATATTGATGCAACAACTCAAGAATTTGGAAAAAGAAAGCCGGACGTTGGTGACACATGCCTTTAATCCCAGCACTCAGGAGGCAGAGGCAGGCGGATCTCTGTGAGTTCGAGGCCAGCCTGGTCTTCAGAGTGAGTGCCAGGATAGGCTCCAAAGCTACACAGAGAAACCCTGTCTCGAAAAACAAAAACAAAAACAAAAAAAAAAAAAAGAATTTGGAAAAAGAGAGAAACAAACCCAAATCCAGTAGATAGCAAAAAGTAATAAAAACCAAAGCAAAAATTAATGAACAAGAAACAAAGAAAACAGTACAAAGAATCAATGAATCTAAGAGATGGTTCTTGGAGAAGACAAATTAACAGAATCAGAAATGAACAGGGCAACATTACAGTAGACACCAAAGTAATTCAGATAAAGAAACACTTTAAAAACTTAAATTTCACTAAGCTAGGAAATATGAAGGAAATGGATGCATTTCCTGATTCATAAAATACCAAAGTTAAACCAAGGAGAAATAAAAATCTAAACAGACCCATAACAAAGGAAGCAATTGAAACATTAGTATAATAATCTAATAATATAATGTTTATATATATATATATATGATCATATATATATGATCACTTTGAAACTTCCAGACTTACTCTAAAAACAAAGCAAAAAACCAAGTAAAAACAAACTCAAAAACCAAAACTACAGATCAATAATACTAATAAACATAAGATGCAAGTAAATTCAATATAGGCGCATGACAAGACGATCATCCAGATCAGATTAGTTTTATCCTAGAATGCAGGGATGGTTCAATAGGCATAAGTCAAAAATGTAATAAGTAACATAAATGGACTCCTAGGTGAAAATCACATGATCATCTCAGATGCAGAAAAAGCATTTGACAAAACCCAGCAAGCACTCATGGTAAAAGTAGACTGAGCAGGACTGGAGGGAACCTCCCTTAATATAATGAAGACCACACATGACAAATCCATAGCCAACATTTTCCTAACTGGAGAAAAAGTTGATGAAATCCCATTAAATTCTGAAATGAGACCGGAGTGTCCACTATCACAGGTCTTTTCAATGTAGTACTGGAAGGACTAGCTGGAACAAAAGGCAGGAGAAGAAAATCTAAGAGATACAAATAGAAAAAGAAGTCATTTCCCCCCTACTTTCAGATGATGCAGTATTAGAACTGTATCAATCACCTTTCACAAAAATCAGCTTTAAATGGATCAAAAACCCAATTTTTAAACCTTAAACACTAAAACTGCTAGAAGAAAACAGGCAGTACCCTACAATATATAAGAATATTCAGTGGTTCTCAACCTATGGGTCACAACCCCTTTGGGTGTTGTATATCAGATATCTTGCATATCAGATATTTACATTACAATTCATAACAGTAGCAAAATTACAGTTATGAAGCAGCAACAAAATAATTTTATGGTTGGGGGGCCACCATAACATGAAGAACTATACTAAAGGGTTGCAGCATTAGGAAGTTGAGAACTTCTTAGGTATAGGAAAGGGCTATTGGCATAGGACTCCTTTTGCTCAGGAATTATGGTCAACAGTTGATAAATAAGATCTTATTAAACTAAAATGCTTCTTTCCTGCTTAGAAAATAATTAACTGTAATAGGAGGAAGCCCATAGAGTGGGAGAGAATTTCTGCTAAGTATATATCTTATATAAGTTAATATTTAGAATATACGGAGAATAAAAAAAATAAGGAAACAAATAACCCAATTAAAAATGGGGTATGGATCTGAATATAGTTCTCAAAAGAAAAAACAAAATAGGCTAATAAATGTCTTAAAAAGTGTTGAACATCTTTAGCAATTAGGGGATGCAAACTAAAACAAATGCGATTTCATCTTACCCTAGTTGCAACGGATAAAATGAAGAAAACAGCTGACAAAAAATAATTTGGAGGAAAAAGGGAAAGGCGAATTCTCATCCACTGCTGATGCGATTGCATACTGGTTCAGCCACTCTGGAAATTAGTTTGATGAATTCTCAGAAAGCTAAAAGTAGATCTACTATAAGGCCTGGCCATGCCACTCCCTGGCATATATCCAAAAAGACTCTATTCCACACCATAGATAGTCGCTGAGTCATGTTCACTGCTGTTGTTTTCTTAATAGCTAGGAAATGGAAACAACTTAAATGTCCTCAAATGGATAACAAAAATGTGGTAATATACAAATTGAAAAATTTGCAGGTAAATGGATGGAGTTAGAAAATAGGAACTCAGACCCAGAAAGACAAACATCACATACCCTCGTATTTGTGGACCTAGCTCTGAAACATCAGATGTGAGTATATAATCTGATGTACCTGTGAAAAGCAGGGAAACTAAAAGGGATGATGGGGTGGGAGTAGTGGGACACAGATATTATAAAGGGGGAAATGGAAACAATAGGGAAGGGCTTTAACTGGTGAGTGGGAAGAGAAGGTAATACAGAGGGAGATGGAAGGAGGAGAGACAAATAACAGTATGTTTGAAAAGACCAGGGGTAACATTATTTTATAAGCTTACAAAAACATTTATGTGTATGCATATACATATATGTATGTATATTCATATACACATATATCTGAGTTATACAAGGGGGAATAATGTTTCCAAGAGCTACACACTATCTAATAAAAACTCAATGCCAGGCAACGAAAATTTCCTGTTAAATTGTTGCTTGGAGGAATACAAGGGTCCCAAAACAACATGGGCTACTGTTATTGGCTTTGGTTGCCTTCCAGAACTGGAAAGTCTTATTGCTGAAGATAGCATACTTTGAATACAGGACTTTGTAGGATGTGACCTGGAAGCCTCCTCTGTGAAGACTAGCTCTCATATTTTCTGAAGGTGCTATGGTAACCTGTCAACGGAGAAAAGCAAACAATACATCTCCCTAGGTGTAAAGCCCATGGACAATAATAAAACCAGACTAGCAAAAGATCAATAATGGCATAACAGTGGTACTTTTATCTTGGGGGAAACCAACCAAACCATCTAATTGGAATTAAGACTCACTCAGCTGGAGGGAACTCATGCCTGTTACTGTAAACCTAGCCATGGCAGGAGAGTTCACAGACCCAAGCGGAGAACCTACTCTTACTATTTTCCCTAGCAAATATAATTTCTAATTGTATTCTAAATATTTTTGTATAACTGTAGTTCTCAATCCTTACCAAAGAAGCTTAATTTTATGCAACAGATGGAGACTATTACAGAGCTCCACATCTGGTCAAAATAGAGATAAGAGCCTATGTAGTGTTCAATTCCAATTGATATATTTGTAATGAAACCCCCTACACCAAGACTCAAGGAAAATTGTGGAAGAGGTGGTGGAAAGATTGTAGGAGCCAGAGGACCAGGACAATGATACTTATATTGTGTCTCCTAAGCATGACAGACACAACACACCCAGAACATCTCCACAATATGGTTGCCTGAACAAGGTCAACATAATGACAATAGTAGTTGACATGCCAACTTGGATAAGGGAAGATTTTCAAGGCTCACTCCTAGAGGAAGAGCTATAGGTAGTCAATTGTTAACAGAGGGAGAATCAGTCTCCAGGAATGAGCTCTCATATAGGTCATCCAACCCTAAATGGTCAGCCCAGGATACAAGCACAGAAACAACACTAAATAAGACTCTGTAGGATGTATATGTATTTGTTCATACACACATTTGTGTGTGTATACACACATACTCACATATATATACATACATATGCACATACATGTAACAATATCAAGGAAGAGACCATGGTGAACTGAGAGCATGGGACATGGGAATAGTTTAACAGTGGGATATTTTCTGTCTTTGGCATATATTCCTCTGACCATATTTCATAGAATGTTTTATATCTTTCATGGCATTCCAAAGTTCTCCCATGTTCTGTTAATTTGTTGTTGTTGTTTTTAATTTATGGTGGGTCTTGACTGAGTGATCCACTCCTTTTCCCTGTCTTCAAGCCATGATGTGTTCTCTGCATGATCCACTCTGCTCGATACCTTCTCCACTGAACTGGTTTTCTATTTGAGTTATTATTATTTTTTTTAATTTGCAAACTAAGTTTGGCTTTCCTTCAACATTTCTATCCTTTATTGAATTCTATTTGCATATCCTGAATTGACTTCCTTGTTTCATTAAACTGTTAATGTTTTCTTAGACTATATTCATACCCTCTTTGGGCTCTTTGCTCATGCTCAATTCTCTGCCCGATGAGTTCCCATCTCTAAGCAAGAAGCTATCTCAGATTGACAGCCGCTTGCAAAGGAAATACTAGTTTTCTCCAGTGCAGTCTCACTGTGATATTAACTGACTTAAGGGTAGGCCCCATGCCTAGCAGAAGACAACCAACACAAAGTGAACCCAGTGGTATTTTTTATACACCTTTACATCCCATAGCACCTTGGGATTTTTTTGTCTTTTGTTTGTATATTATAGTTTCCAATTTTATGTGTATGTGTGTTTCTTTCTCGTGCTTTCTCTTTTTTAATTTTTTAAATTTCTGGTTTGTTTGCCTGTTTGTTTTCTGAGGGCGAAAGAGGGAGGGAGGGAGGGAGGGAGGAAGGAAGAGAGAGAGAGAGAGAGAGAGAGAGAGAGAGAGAGAGAGAATGGAGTTGGTTGTGTGTTAGGTTAGAAGGATTGGATGCATTGAAGAAGGGGGAACTGTGATAAGAAAATATCATATAAAAATTACTTAAACATTTTTTGTCTGAAGTTATTCCAAATTGCTTTTATTGTTGGTCCTTATTATAGGATTTCTAGTTTTGGAGGAGACATGTAGGAGTTGATTG
The DNA here is from genome assembly GCF_003668045.3 of Cricetulus griseus. NCBI lineage: Eukaryota > Metazoa > Chordata > Mammalia > Rodentia > Cricetidae > Cricetulus > Cricetulus griseus. The sequence goes on along the minus strand of NC_048597.1, from coordinate 73,077,031 downwards.
AATTTTTAATTTATATTTTAAAATATTTATTATTTTATTTATTTATTTATTATTATATTCAGGCACATATACTGTATAAGTGGCCAGTTATGAGACATGGATGCTAGGAGCCAAATCCAGGTCCTGGGAACCAAACTCCAGTCCTCTGGAAGAGCAGCAAGTGCTCTTAGCACTTGAGTCCCCTCTCCTGCTCCCTTTTATTGTTTTATATTCAGTTTCCCTTTCTTCTTCCAGTGCAGTGTAGCCTAGCATGTTTCCCTGGTGGTGTGCTGTGTCTCCTGCTGCATGTCTTCCTGCCCATGGGCTTGTCTTTGCATTATGTTGTTATCAGGATGAGAAATTTCAGCATGGAGTAAAAATCATGAGCTAATGCTGTGGAAGGAGGCACAGGGAAGTCTTTGTGGCAATATAGTGCTTATGATCTAATAAAGCACTGGAGATCAAATGAAAAGCTAGCCACAGCCATAGAGCCAGGCGATGGTGATACACACCTTTAAATCACCAACCATACCAGTTAGCTATAGAAGCTGGGCAGTGGTGGCACACACCTTTAATCCCAGGACTCAGGAGACAGAGGCAGATGGATCTCTGTGAGTTAAAGGCACCCTGGGCTACATGAGAGTGAATCAGTCTAAAAGAGAAACAGCTCACACAATGGAGATCTCAGCACTTGGGAGATCTTTAATCCCAGCTCTAGAGAGGCATATAAGATAGGAGCAGGGCATTCAGCATTCAGTCTCAGAGATTTATTCTTCAGCCACTCTGAGGACAGGGCAGCTCTTTCAGCCAGAGGTAGAGGTAAGAGCTAGGAGTCAGCTACTCTGCTTCTCTGATTTGTAGCTTGAACCACAATATCTGTCTCTGGGTTTTTATTATTCATACCACATCTTTTCCTACAGGTCTCAAGACTAAATTGCAGCAGCCCTGCCACTCTGTAGTCACCTGACTGGTGCCTGCTGTACACATACCTCTGTCCTAGGCAATACAGGGATCAGAGGAAAGACATGTTGTCTGGCTCAATCAACCCCAGTTTCTACTTACAGCTAGTCACATTTCCAGAGGTTTGGAACATTTGTTGTGTAAAAAAACCAAACAACAATGACAAACCCTTCTGATCATTTATGACTCCTGATGTTTTTAGGTAGTGGTGGTGGGAGTGGCTCTCTCACCTGGCCTGCAGCTCCAGGGTTCGTTCTTTCCCAGACACCTGGAAAGTGTGTGGATATTCTTCATTGTGAGTCTCCACAATTTTCATCCCATCAATGCCAACTCTGGTTCGAACTGTGAATTTTGAGCCCACCAAGCTGAATCTGGGCACACAATATAGCAACATGTTGTTGAACTGCAAAGAGACAGAATACAAGTTAATAAACAGGAAGATAAAGAAAATAAAAGTCTGACTAATGTAACTCTGGACAGAAATGCCACTGAATTTATTACTAGAATATATAACTTTTCTCTTTCTCTCCATTATCTTGCTATGTAACCAGGGTAGGTCTTGAATTTCCAATCTTGTCTTAGACTATAGGCATATATTACCACACTTGGATGCTTTCTTAGAATGCAATTAAACATTCATTGAATAAATGCATAATAAAAGACTAAAGGGTGACTAAATTGTGAGACAAAACAAATAACTTCAAATATTCAGAGGTCTGTCACACAAAAAATGAAGACTCAAATTAGCATTTTTTTATAAGGTGGAACTTAAACCAAGTAAGCTGCAGGAGTCAGACAAAGTATATCGCTCATTTGAATAGCTTTTCTCCACATAATATACTTTACACTATTCCCTTCTTACAAAATGATATATCAAAAATTAACACTTCACATGAGTTCCACGTTCATAGTCTACTCTCCATTGCTACTCAAACTATCAGAAAAAAATGTAGCATCAACAGATGCTACTGCCACTGCTCTTGGTTGCACATTAGAACTACGTGGTAAGACCCTATTGTTGGATACATCACACATTCTGGATGCAGGTATAGAGAAATTGAAAACTGAGCTGGAAGCTTCCTCCTCATTGGCCAGCTTCTAGTACTGGAAGGTGCTATGTGGGCTGCTGAGGACAGAAGCCGTCAATGGTCTTATCCCCATGTGGACCTTGTGAGCTACAATGCCAACCTGTTAGATAAGATGCATCTACTATGCAATAGTGGCATGACTGACACAGGGGTAACCAAGTGCTTTCTGATTGGATTTGGATTCTCTAAGAGGAAAATTCGTCAAAAAACCCCACGTGGTACTTACTACTGTTGTGTTGTTAAATGGACATGCTATCATGCTGCTTTGTAATTATTAATGTTTATGTACCTAAACAAAGGCTACTTTCAGCCCTGATCAGAGGAGCTTCTCTTTGCAGTGAATGCAGAGATTCATGCTTATTCAAGGTGCTGAAAACAGGTGACAGTTGGGAGGTCAACTCTAAATAGACAACTGCATCCATCTCCTAATTCAAGGCTCAGAAAATATCACAAAAGAGGGAAGAAAAGAATTAATAAGAGCCAGAGAACGGAAGAGTGCTGCCATGAAACCCTGTCTTCTGGACACAATCTGCTACACTCATGAACTCACAGAAGCTGTGGATATCTGTATAAGATGGGCACAAAGAAGATACCTGCTAAAAGTCTCATCATCCCTGGGGAAAGGGGAATCATTTCCTTCAGCTGTATAGTGTTCTATACTCAATATATAACTCCTTACTCATACTTTATCTAAGCAATCCTAATTAAAGCCATCAAGTCATGAAAGAGAAAATGAAAGGAGAGGGAGGGAGTAAGGGAAGGACAGACGGAGGGAGGGAGAGAAAGAAATATGCTACCTTCCTGCATTCTTACTATTTATTTATTTATTTTACAGTGCTCTGTCTGCATATAAGCCTGCAGGCCAGAAAAGGGCACCAGATCTCATTAGATAGTTGTGAGTCACCATGTGGTTGCTGGAAATTGAACTCAGGACCTCTGGAAGAGCAGCCATTGCTCTTAACCTCTGAACCATCTCTGCATTCTATATTAGTGACTCTGGAGATGAGAGGAAAAGACAGTGCAAGCAGCTTCTTCTATTCCATATATTTGATGCTTTTACATTTTCACACCTTAATGACACTATAGGGATCACTCAGTCCACAGAGCTAAATGTGAACACACCTTCCCATTTAGCCAGCTAGAGCAGAGGCAATTTTCAAATACTGTTTATTTACCTGAGCTACCAACCCTACCCTCATCACCTGAAGGCTAGGTATTGAACAGTGACCCCTATGGTTCAGATCCCACTGAAATTGCTCAAACTAGGGAGTCAAAGCCTTCCCCTTGGTCCTTCTTGTTTCCTTTGTGAACCACAAAGGCTCTTGCTCACTTTTGGTGCTGGTTCTCTCTGCCTCTTCACCAATTCTAGGAGCTTCTCCATTGCTCCTCTCCATGGCACATGGTTCCTCCTCTTGGAATCAGTGTTTTCAAAGGCTGATTCAGTGTTCTCACCTGAACAATAATGAAACCTACATTTTGTAATGGACTTCTGAATAAAACTTGGAATGCTGGTATGATTATTGTATGCTTTTGTTTCCTATTTTGCTATGTATAAAACTATAACCTAGGAAAAACAAAGTACTTCTGCTTAACAAAAATGAGACTTTACAGTAAATTTGGACAATACCTAAAATTATTATTGAGTAATTGGCCCAGAAAAATATCTCCAATATTGCAATAGTGGTACTTTTATCTTGGAGGTAGCTAGCAACTGTCTAACTGGACTCAAGGCCCATTCAATAGGAGAGAATTCATACCTAGATTTGTGATCCTAACCAACTACCTGTATATGGAGAGGCCACAGACCCTAGAAGACTCTATTTCTATCATTTTCCTAAATAACATAACTTCTAAATGCTTATTAAACAACTAGTTTTTATGCCCACAGATAAATGTAGCTCTTGCCCCTCATCAAAGACATTCATTTTCCCCCCAACAGATGGAGTCTATTACAGAGGTCCACAACTGCTCAAGATATAGAGAATAAGGCCTGTGCTGTGCTCAACTCCAGAGGATACATTTACATTATTCCTACACCCAAGGCTCAGAGGACATCATGGAACAGATGCAGGAAAAAGTGTAAGGGGCAAAGGACCAGGATGTCTGCTACTCGATATTGTCTCTATAGCGAAGGTACACCTATGAAATTTCAACAATATGATTATTTAAACAAGACTTGCATAATGACAACATCAGTTGACATGCCAGTGTGGATGGAAGAGCTACTGACAACAGACAATCGAGAATCAGTTTTCTTCAGGGACAAGCTCCCTAATGGGGCTAACCAATCCCAAACAGATGCAGTAGGTTAATTGAAGTCATGAATTTGTCCTTTGTTGATAGAACCATTTCATTGCTTAGAATATACCATACTTTGTGTGGATATCTGTTTTTTTTGTTTGTTTGTTTTTAGATTTTTTATTTATTTATTTTTTATAAAGTCTTCTGCCTGCATGCCAGCAGAGGGCACCAGATCTCATTCAAGGTGGTTGTGAGCCACCATGTGGTTGCTGGGAACTGAACTCAGGACTTCTGGAAGAACAGTCAGTGCTCTTAATTGCTGAGCCATCTCTACAGCCCGGATATCCGTTTTTTAAGTTTTTGAGTTAACAATCTTAGAATTGAAATAGCTGGGTGGTGTACTAACAAAATGTTCTTTAAAAAAGAGAAAAACAAAAACCACGAGTATACTGAGATGGCTCAGCAGGTAAAGAAGCTTGACACTAAGCCTTCGTGAGCCCCAGAATCCATATAGAGGGAGAGAAATTATTCCTGTAATCTTTCCTGTGACCGCTACACATACTGTGGTATGGGTGTATATACATAAACACATAGACATATATCACCCTATGCTCCTCACCTCACACCCATATACCCACACACTCACTCACACACATACTCACCTACATACTCACCCACTCACCCCCCTACATATTCACTCACTTAACTCCACACTAACCCATATACTCACTGACCCACTCACCCACACACACTCACCCCACACACTCACCCACATACACTCATTTGCACACTCTCACACACACACACACACATTCACACATAGTAACACACAAACATTTACACACAAATAAATATATGTAATAAAAAATTTAAAAACACTGTAGGATTTAAAAAAAATTTCTATGACAATCCCTATAATTTTTTTCAAAGAAAGAATTTCTCAGGCCTTGAAGACAACTAATTAGAGATGGTGACATGAAGACAACTCAATAGAGATGGTGACATGAACACTAGGCAGCAAGGTGAGCCCTAGACAGGCTTGCTACTAGCTTACCAACAATAATCACAACAGATAACATTTGCTGAGTTATTATTCAATGTTAGTTTATTATCTGCAAGTCATTATTACGATTTGTTTTATTTTTTTAGGTATAGAGAGAATCAGAATTCATCTCGGGGTCGGGCGTTGGTAGCGCACGCCTTTCATCCCAGCACTTGGGAGGCAGAGGCAGGTGGATCTCTATGAGTTCGAGGCCAGCCTGGTCTCCAGAGCAAGTGCCAGGATAGGCTCCAAAGCTACACAGAGAAAACCCTGTCTCGAAAAACCAAAAAAAAAAAAAAAAAAAAAAAAGAATTCATCTCAATAACAAACAATAGAGATACCACGGGCAGAAACTGAACAAACAATTGGTCAATGTATCTCCCTAGATGAACTACCCTTCTCCGAATGCCAAGGAAGGGATGGAAATAGTTTGGAAGCAACAATGTTCAAACATAAAATAGTAAAAAAGCTCATTAGCTTTTAAGAACAAAAGGAAAGACAAAACTAAAATCAAGAAGAGGGTTTCAGAAGTGGAACTGTGTCCACATGTATACCTTGTGTACAATTGTGGAAAGGCTGCCTCATCTTTAGTATCTATTAGTATTCTATTATTTCAGTTGATCAGCTCACAAGTTTAAGGGAACTTGTTACAGTTCTTAATATAGTCTCATAGACAATCCCGCCAGTGTTGACTGCGCAGGTGGGATGTAATTACTCTGGAAGCAAGTGAGCTTGTCACTTCTCTAAGACATGTACTGGAGTTTTAGTGAACTGTTGGTATTCTGACCCTATTGGACTTACTAAGAAGAGGTAGCGCTCTTGTGCTGATGTGTTCCGAGCTGCTAGTTTGAGGATTTGTCCTTCTTTTATTAGTTCATTTGAAGGATTTACAATGTCTTCTTCTTCTCCCAGCATCTCATAAATCTCTAAGAGTTTCTTCAGGTTCTCCTGGGAAATTAAAAGATTAACTTATAAAAAGGAATGTAAATTTAACTAAGATCTACTTAATTGAATAGACATTGACAGTAAGCTTACATTTTGGTATAAAATGCATCAATAAAGTGAATCCTAAGGAAAGGGGAATGGATTGGTAGTTGGCAAACAGTCTTTTCTGCTCACCTCTATCTGTTCACTTTGGTCTAAATCTGCACCCAGTCAGAGGATGTATTACCAACTGCAGTCTAGCCACAAGCTTCTCAAATCCTCTAAAAGCCACTTACCATTTTCCTTATTGCACTATTAGAATGGCTTGCTGCTGTAGATATAATTTCAAGTGACTCTAAATGGGAAAGAGAAAAGTAAATAAATGTTCTGTCTGTCCTGTGTTACTAGAGTAACATAGAAACAGAGATCAAGGACAACAAGATCTCAGGCAGGCAGTTTCCACAGTTACTTGTTAGCTATTTATCTACACTTTCACTTGCAAAATGATACATGTGATGATTAGGCTCCCAGGTAATTTAATATGTAATAAGCCTTAGAAATGACCTTGCAATTACAGTGTACACTACCAGGTTTGAGGTACTTTGCCAGGGGTAATTTCATATAAACAGCAGTCCCACACCATCTGTCAATTTGTTGTGGCTCAAAAATACCAAATAGAAGTTGCCAGGAAAAAATTCATAATTTTAAATTTTCTTATGGCACACAGTTAAATTATTCTATTTTATTATATAGTGTTAATGTCTAATTAACAAATTAAACCATACATACATATGTAAAGTTTGGTACTAGTAACAATTAAAGGAGTACATGGAACATTTTGGAAAGCAGCTCCCTGGGAATTTGTCTACCAGTTGTCGAGTTCTTTCATTTCCTTTTGCCACATGATAGGAATGAGGAAGTGATGTGACTGGGCCCTAGGATGTAAGACTCAGACTTCTGATGCTACAGTTTGCCTACTAAACATAAACAGTTTTCTTTGGGAAAGCATGACAGCTTGATTCCGATGGAGAGAGTCTGAAGGATTGACATCCTGACAGTGCTTGGAGGGAAATGGAAGGGAGGAATGTGGTGTGGAGATCTGTGGGGCAGAGGCCTGTGCTGGGCAACCCCTGGGAGCACCTCCCAGTCCTAAGCCATGCAGCGGCAGCCCCATTCCTCTGGGCCCATGTTTTCCATGTTCTTTGCATTGCTGAGCAGAACATATTTTTATTGCTTCATCTTCTACTCTCAGGACTCTAAATGCCCATCTTCTAGGATTTTCTTAGCAAAGGGAAGCCAGGAAGAGTTATGTAGTGTCTTATGTCTATAACTCAGAGCAAGAATGAATCTTAAGAGAATACTGAATACTGAATCATGCACTTGGCATGTCCTGGTGGCCATGGGTTGGCAGCTCCACACAAGGACCACTGCATCTCTCTCTGTAAGAACTGCCTCTTCCTGGAGGGCTGGTCTGTGCTCTGGGGAGGGTGGCTGAGGATGGGCCCATCCACAGTCCTACTGAGAGTGAGTCTGGCTTGGCTCAGTAGTGTCTGCTTTTGGAGCTGGAAAGCTGGGGAGCCAGGTAACAACCCCAGAGCAACAGGAGGACCACTCATCTGGGGACACATTCCTGACTGTCAAGAAGCTATTTGAAAAACTAACACAGAATTCTTGAAACCAGACAAGGAAAGCACCAAGAACAAACCTGCAATGGAAACCAACAGCAAGCAGAAAGAATTTGAAGAGAGCTTGCAGAAAAGTCTGACAAGCTGGCCATAGCATGGCTGCCTTTACTGAAGTAACCTGGTTGCAAGTGATATGCCAGTACCAAGCTATGTTCCCCTTTCCCCCCAGGATTTCTGTGGGTCCTCTAACAATATCTTAGGATAATGCCTGCATTTCAAAACTTGATAGTCAACATGATTTTTGTTTTCTCTTGAAGGTGGTTCCCAGCCTGTATGGTTGGTGTTGTAAAAACAGCTTCCAATCCCTTTGGGGGCTTTTTGCTGTGTTGAGTCCTACACTCAGTGGTCAAGAGGAGTGGGGGAGGCAATGTCCTTATGGCAGCATCCGACTGAGGAATTTGCCTTTGCATCCCTGATGCTCTGAGCAGATGTGCTCCATGCTCTGTGGCCTGCTTGATTTATAGGTTGGGCTCTGAAGGTCTTGTCTTGCTAAACATGACTCTTCCTAAGGCAGGGAAAGAGGGTACAGTCACTTAAAAAGAAAATGATAGAGCATCTTTAAATGTTCCAGGACCATGTGAGCACACCCAGTTCTGTGTGTGACAAAGAAAATCCAGAATGGAATAAAACAAAATGGCAGAGGCCAGGGCAACTGCTGAGAGAAGTGTAGGAAGAGCTGTAATACCTACTTTCAATCACCAGCAGCTAGGCCACTAATACCCAGCACTCATGGGTGAAACCGAGGGTGTGACAGAGGGCTCCCAAAGTTATCAGGCCAGGAGATGATCACAAGTCAAACTGTACAAACTTCAGAAGGGGCAAAGAGTGAGAGATGTTTCTGTGGTCATAGGCATGGTGGGAAAACAGAGATGGCCTGTGTTCTAGATGAGACATGGATCCTCATCTCAGAATAACCCCGGCTTAGGAAAGAACCAAGGATCTGTAAGAGAAGCCCATTAGACTAGTATTATTAGCACTTGTCAGATATTGAACCATGGCTATTTTTCAATTTTTTGCTCATCTCTTTAATTATTGAGAGGTTTAAGAAACTATACTAGAGGGGAGGTAAAACATGGTTTTTGTTTGTTTGTTTGTTTGGTTTATTTAGACAGTCTCACTTTTTAATGCTGGCTAGCCTGGAACTCAGAGATCCACTTGCCTCTGCCCCCTAGTGCTGAGATTTAAAGCCACTACCTATCATGTACCACGCAGAAATCAGAATGTGATGTGCAAATCTCTGGACTTGATCTCTGACATCACAAAAAACGAAAACTATACGAGAAGCTAAAGAATTAATGAAACTCATCAGTTAGTCTTAAAAACTTTTCATTCTAATCTAATGAAGTAATTAAAGGTGACCAACACAATTGGAATAAAGTGTTTTTTGTGTTTGTTTGCTTGTTTGAGGAAAATGTTACTAGATAATAAAGCACTTCACATCCTGTGTGTCTCAGGGAGTAAGGCTAACAGTTGTATTTTCACAGTAAATGTCTTCCTAAGTTTCTGATAGACATCAGCTGCATTGATGAGAAGGTCACTAACTATATTACTACTCCAAACATCTCTAAGCCTATGGCTTTAGACCTCAGCAATGACCACGAATCCAGAATGGGAAGTTGGTTTGCACTTCTCTAAGCCAGCATTAAAGTGGCCTGCTTAATTAAGATGCTGACAAGTATTTCCAGTGTGATGATGTAAGACACATCTTTGGAATCAAAGGGCTATTTGGCTATATATCATCCTGCTACCGTTGAGGGAGATTAAAAGCATTACTTTTCGCATCATTCCAGTCTGGGGAGTCAGGGGACAGCTTCTTCAGGTAGTCCTTGAGAAGCATCTCATAGCGCGGGATCCGCTGAATAGGCTCCAGCATGTGATGCTGCAGGGTTAGGCTCCCACAGATCTTCTGTTTCTGTAATCAGCAAGATTTTTATTTTTAAATATTGTTACTACATTTACTTATTTAATGCATGTGCATGTAAGTATGGAGGTCAGAGGAAGACCTGCAGCACTCAGGTCATCAGGCTTGGTGGCAAGTCCTTTACCACTGAGCCACCTCTCTAACTGCTGTAATCAAGGTTTTTAAAGGGATATTTAAAAATTAGGTTAGCCTATATAAAACCCCAATGTAATAAAGAACTTTCATCAAGGGCAGTATTTCCTAACAAGCATAGCAGCATTACACATCTGGGGTGCTTGGGAAAGTGCAGGTTTCTTAGTCCTCCCACCCCCATCCCACCCCAAGTCTATGAAACCACAATGCTGGGAGAAGTCAGAGAATATGCATTTAAAATACCTCATATCGCTGCCCATATAACTTGGAGATACTAAGTTTCCCTTCAACAAAGACACCTTCCATTCTGGCTACTTCAAGGTTGTTTGCCAAGGACAATGAATGCCATTTTCCTGCCACTCTGTCTCTCTTTGGGACTCACAAGAACCCAGAAGCCTCCCTGCCAGGGACCCTTCATCCTTCCCACTTGGCAGAGAGACATAAGTAGAGAACTGCACTCAAGTTCACAGGCCCCTTCATTGACTACTTGCCAGAGACTTCCACCTCCCCTGGCCCATCTCTCTCTCTTTGGGACTTAGAAGTTCTCAGCCTGCTCACCGCATGGGACTCTAGCCAGCCTATGTGGCTGGAAGATTCAGGCTACTTCTTCCTTTCAAGATTTCCTAGAGCTCTGCCAGCTGCCCGACTGGAGCCCTCTAGTTGCCATATCCAGTCTTGAGACCCAGGACCAGTCTATATTGCCAGGGGACCTTGTTACAGGATCCTCTTCCCCAAACTACTGTAGAGAACAGACTGTAGCTGATGAACAGAGACCTGTATAGAGGATGTAGCCCCAACTACTAGACAAATAGATGGAACTGACACCCTAACCCTGCCATAAATTTGACTCCACCTTGACATTATAAATATCCCCAACAAAAGAAGAAAGGTGGTTTGAACAAAAAGAAAGAAAAACTCAACCAACAAACTAAGTACAGATGCACAAATCTCAAAACATAAATAAAAACATCTATATATATATATATATATATATATATATATATATATATATATTCCCCCCAAAAACAAACAAAAAGCAAAAAAACAAAATAACCCATCTCCTCCCCCAAATGTAAATTCCATAATAATGACTCCTGTTAAAAATAATATAGAAGAACTCTCAAAGAATTCAAAAGATGAGCCGGGCGTTGGTGGTGCACACCTTTAATCCCAGCACTCGGGAGGCAGAGGCAGAGGCAGGTGGATCTCTGTGAGTTCGAGACCAGCCTGGTCTACAAGAGCTAGTTCCAGGACAGCCTCCAAAGCCACAGAGAAACCCTGTCTTGAAAAACCAAAAACCAAAAACCAAAAAAAAAAAAAAAAAAAAAAAAAAAAAAAAAAGAATTCAAAAGAATGATTACAGTTATGGTCAAACAACCTCAAAAAGGCAAAAAGATAAATGAAATAAAAAAGTAAATCCAAGACATGATAGTAGTTTGAATTTTTGAAGAAAACCAAACTGAAATGATACTGAAGTGAAAACTTTGCATGATAAAAACAGGTCAAAAGAACATAGAACTAGTAAGGCCATACTACAAAGGCTACTAGAAGGAATATATCAATCTGAAGATAAGTATGAACATGTCCAAGGGAATGTGCCAGGTCAAACAATCAAAAGAGATCCATGAAAACAACAAAACAACAGGAACTAATATATACCGTTCAATAATAATTCTGAATATTAATGGTTCAAATTCCTCAATAAAAAGACCCAGACTAACAGAAAATGGTTCATCCTTTTGTTACTTCTCAGAAACATACCTCATTGCCAATGATAAGACACAACCTGAGGGTGAAGCAGGCATAGCTATTCTAATATCAATAAAATATACCTTAAAGCAAAACCAGTTAGAAGAGACAGGGAGGAAAATTTCATACTCTTAAGAAAACACATTGGGGCTGGAGAGATGTCTCAATGGTTAAGAGCACTGGCTGCTCTTCCAGAGGATCAGAGTTCATTTCCCAGCACCCACAAAGAAGCTCACAACTGTGTGTAACTCCAGTTCCAGAAGGAGATACATTTTGGAAAGAGATAAGTTAAAATATCACTATTTGCAGACTATATTATTTTATATACAAAGACCCTAAAGACTCCATCATAAAACTCCAAACATCTGATAAACACATTCAGCAAAGTAGCAGGCAGGATACAAAATCGATACACAGAAATCAGTTGCCTTTCTAAGTACAAATGATATCTTAAAGCACCGAAAAAGAGACTCAAGATAGCAGAAGATACAAAGACTTCCCATGCTCACAAACTGGTAAGATTAATACTGTGAACATGGACATCCTTACTAAAAGCAACCTAAAGATTCAGTGTAATCAAAATTCCAAACAATTACTCACAGAAAATGAGAAAAAATATTATATTTCATATGGATACACAAATGATAAAGCACAGCCAAAACAACCCTGAAGAATTAAATAAGATGTAGGACATTCTTTACACTGTGTAAATATATGTCACTGTGACTGGTGTAATAAATAAGCTAATTAGCCAACAGCTGGACAGGATAAGGTTAGGGGGACAGCCAAACAGAGAATGATGGGAAGAAGGAGAGAGGAGTCAGAGGAATAGCAAGTAGACGCATAGAGAAGCACAATGGACATGTCGTGGTGAGAAAAGGTACCAAGCCATATGGCAAAACGTAGATAAAAATATGGGTTAATTGGGTCAGCAGTTGAGCAGGCAGCCTGGAAGCCGGGTGAGAAAGAGCACCTCAATGGCCAAGCAGGCAGCCCAGAAGCCAGGTGGGAGAGGGAGAGAGGGAGGGGGAGGAGAAGAAGGAAGGGGAGGGACAGAGAGAGGGAGAGATATTGTTGGGACTCAGGCCCCATGGGGTCTCTAAGAGTTGTTTTCCAGTATAACTACAGGTATCTCCTGTTTTCCTGACCTCACCCCACTAGGATCAATATCCTGTTGTAAACCCTTTGACCTGGGGTTTTTGTTAAGTTTGTATATAAGGCTGCTCCTCAATAAAGGTGAGGGACATTCTCTCAAAAAGTGGACCAGGAGTCGTGTGGTTCATCCAAATCTTCAGGCTTTCACCCGAATTAGTGGAATTAACGGTGGCCAAGAGCAGCCATAAGATATCACACCAGCAGCCGCCAGAAACAATATTAAGAATGGCTTCCAGAAACTATCTGAACACTGGAACTGGAGCTTCAGCCTCTACTCTGCCTACAACTAGAGGAACAATCACTGGAGCTACGGCTCCACCTGCACCTGAAGGAGTGATTACTGGAGATATGGCCTCATGTGCACCCAGAGGATTGACCATCTGACACTTGGACCCATCTAACCTGGAGAGAGAACACCAGAGTGTCAGCCCTGGTTCCATAGCCCCAACTGTACCAATTGGAGGAAGAGGAACCCAATGAAGCACAGGTTTCATTTGTACCAATTGGAGGAAGAGATGGGTAGACAACAAGGTAAGAATACACAACACAAAGAGCAATACAGCACCATCAGAAACTAGTGGTTCTATAGCAACAAGACTTGAACATCCCAATGCAGATGAAGCTGAAGAAAATGTCATTAAAAATAACTTTCTGAAAATGACTGAGGCCCTTAATGAGGAAAATTCCCTTAAAGAAATGGAGGAAAAGACAGACAAAAAAACTGGAAGACATCAACAAATCTCTTAAAGAAAACCAAGAAAAAGCAATCAAACAGGTGAAGGAAATGGTTCAAGATTTGAAAACTGAAATAGAGGCAATAAAGAAAACACAAAACAAGGGAACTCCAGAAATGGAAAATCTGGGTAAACGACCAGGAACTATACATGCCAACATAAACAACAGAATACAAGAGGTGGAAGAGAGAATCTCAGCTGTTGAAGATACAATAGAAGAAATAGAATCATCGGTCAAAGAAAATGTTAAATCCAACAAATTCTTAACACAAAATATCCAGGAAATCTAGGACACCATGAAAAGACTGAACCTAAGAATAATAGGGATAGAAGAAGTCCAGCTCATAGGCATAGAAAATATATTCAACAAAATCATACAAGAAAACTTTCCCAACCTAAAGAAAGACACACCTCTGAAAGTACAAGAAGCTTATAGAACAACAAATAGACTGGATCAAAAAAAAAAAAAAAAAGACTTCTTTCCACATAATAATCAAAACAGTAAACATACAGAATAAAGAAAGAATATTAAGAGCTGCCCAGGAAAAAGGCTATCAGATTTACACACAGCTTCTCAATGAAAACAATGAAAGCCAAAAGGTCCTGGTAAGCCATTATGCAGACACTAAGAGACCATGGATGCCAGCCCAGGCTACTATATCCAGCAAAGCTTTCAATAACCATAGATGGAGAAAACAAGATATTCCAGGACAAAACCAGATTTAATCAATAGCTAGCCACAAATCCAGCCCTATAGAAAGTACTAGAAGAAAAACTCCAACCCAAGGTAGTTAGCTACATCCACAAAAACACAGGCAATAGATAATTCCAAACCAACAAATACACGTGCGTGTGTGCGTGTTTATAGAAGCATTATTTGTAATAGCCAGAACCTGGAAACAACCTAGATTCCCCTCAACCGAAGAAAGAAGTCCTTACGATGTGGCACATTTACACAATGGAGTACTACTCAGTGGTAAAAAACAATGACATCTTGAAATTTGCAGGCAAATGGACTGAACTAGAAAAAGCCATCTTGAGTGAGGAAACTCAGACCCAGAAAGACAAACATGGCATGTATTCACTCATAAGTGGATACATAAGTGCTTTATCCATAAGTGGATAAAGCAAAGGATTACCAGCCTACAATCCAGTCCACCAGAGATGCTAGGAAACAAGGAGGACCCTAAGAGAGACATACATGGTCCCCCAGAGAAGGTGAAAGGGACAGGATCTCCTGAGTAAACTGGGAGCATGGGGGACAGGGTGAGGGTGGAAGAGGAGAGGAGGTAAGAGGATTGGGAACAAAATGTACAGCTCAATAAAAAATATAAAACATGTAGAAAATATGAGTTAATTGAAAATGTAGGAGTTAGCCATAATAAGCCTGAGATACCAGGCAAGCCCTTATAATTCATATTAAGCCTCTGTGTGGCTACTTGGGAGCAGTTTGAGGGACAGAAACTTCTGCCTACAATAAAATCTGCTGGAGGCATAACCAGTCTAGATTTCAAGTTATACTTCAGAACTATAATAATAAAAGGAGCATGGTGTTGGGCAAAAACAGAATTGCTAATCAATGGAATAGATTGTGGACTCACCTATAAATCCACATTCCTTCAGCCACCTGAATCTTAACAAAGGGGTCAACAATATACATTAAAGAAAGACCAGCATCTTCAAAAACTCGTGTTATTCAAATTGACTAGATGTGACCCTCAACCTGCAGAAAACTCAGCCCCACATGGATCAAGGATATTAATGTAAGACCTGAAACCTTGATCTGCAGAGGAGAAAATAGGGATTTTGCTTGAACTCATTGGCATAGGAAAGGGCCTTCTGAACAGCATAGGCATTAAGACCAACAGTTAATAAGTGGAATCTCAGAAACTAAAAGGCTTCTGCACAGCAAAGGACACCATCATTCAACTGAAGAGGCAGCTAGCAGAATTGGAGAAAATATTTATATCTGATAATCTAGATTAAACATCTAAAACAAACAACCCAATTAAAAATGGGACAGGAAACTAAAAAGTGATTTCTCAAAAGATGAAATTCAAATGGCTGAGAAAGATTAACAAGCAAACAAAAGTTCAACATTCTAGCCATCAGAGAAATGAAAATCAAAGCTACTTTGAGATTTCCTCTTATTCTAATCTAAATGACTAAGATTCAAAAATACATGGTGACAAATGGTTTGCATGATGAGTGAAGAGTGGAAGACTCATTACTGGACAAATGTAAACGCTGCAGCTACAACAGAAACCAGTAGAAGGTAATCAAAACCCAGAACAGACGTACCACATGATCCAGCTATGGGCATGAACCCAAAGGACTCATATCTTACAATAGAGATACCTGCTCATTACAGCCTATGTGTCTATCAACTGATGAATGAATAGTAAAAGAGTAGTGTGGTATGTTTATACAATACAATATTAGTCATCTGTTAAAAAACAAATTTACAAAATTTGCAGGCTGGAAACAATCATTCTGATCCTCAAAGACAAATAATTTATTTCCTCTCATTTTTTGAATACTTAGGTTCTCTCTCTCTCTCTCTCTCTCTCTCTCTCTCTCTCTCACACACACACACACACACACACACACACACACACACACACACACACACACACACAGAGGCTGGAAAGTATGTAGCCCTGTGAAGATTACCACAGTCTGTGTAAGCTCATATGTCAGTGCTGTTGTGTCTCGGAAACAGTTTCCTTCATGTCATCCATCCCCTCTGGATCTTACAATCTTTCCTCCTGCTCCTCCACAAAGGTCCCTGAACCCTGAGTTAAGAGATATGATGAAGACTTCCCTCTTAGGACTGCATGTTGCAAGGTCTTTTGGGTTTTTGGGTTTCTCTTTTAGTTCCCATCCATAGCAAGAGAAGTTTCTGGTGTTGGCTGAACAAGGCAATTATCTATGTCATCAGGAGTCATTTTATTGCTATGTTTCCTTAGCATAAGAATAGTATTTGGTTTTCTCCTAGACCCATGGCCTATCTAGTCCCATGTGTGGTCACCCAAGCAATTTAAGGCATGGTTTCCATCTCATGGAGTGGGCCTTAAATCCAATCAGAGAGTGTATGATGTAGGTAGGTCATGGTTATAAATTGCAGGTTTTACAGTAGGTTTGGTGTTTACCTTTCTCCTCTGGTGGCATGCAGTGTGACTTATAGCACCATGAACACTAGTTTGTATAGCTGAAGGCTCTAGTCATGCACCAGCTCGACTTTTTTATATTCAATGAGATATGTAAGTATATTGTTTAAGGGTTTCCCTGGGAACCCATTGGTCAAGAACTAAACTGTATGTAACTTGTTTTTTTTTCTAAGATTTATTTATTTATTATGTATGCAGTTTTCTGTCTGGTCTACATGGATACTGACACATCAGATGAGGGCACCAGATGGTTGTGAGCCACCATGTGGTTGCTAGGAATTGAACTCAGATCCTCTGGATGAGCAGCCAGTGTTTTTAATCTCTGAGCCATCTCTCCAGCCCTGTAACTCATTTCTGACATTTAAGATTTCACTTGATGGTAAAAGAACTGCACTGTGGGAAGTGATTTTAAGCTCTTTCCTATCCTCCATTACTGTCTATTCAGGACCACCCCCAGCACTGTAACAACATGTTTGCAGCTGCCCCTCCTCCCACCTCATCTCCACTCACTGGAGACCCCAACTCTTGGTTCAGGCCTAGAGTCCTAATAGCCCTTTCATCCCTGTCTCTCCAGATCATTCTCTGTCTCACTGGAACCTACTTTCAGGCACTCCCCCTCTCCCCACACTTCCAGCTTCCTGGGGACCAGCACTTTTCTCCTAGGCCATCCCTATTCCCTCCTGTCACATACTGGCCTGCAGAAGGGCTCTCTACCAGGGAACCCACAGCCACCATACTTTTCTAAGATCCAGAAAAGGGAACAGAAACCAGGGAACTGAACACCTGCCCAACAAGAGCACCCAGAGTCACTGCAATCATCTTAATCTCTGATGTCTAGATTCCAGTATACAAACACAACCAGTAACAGCCAGGACAATATGCCTTCACCAGCACAAATTAATGGCTTAATGATACAACTCAAAAAGTTGTTAAAACAAGAAAAAACTAAATCCAAACCAAGTCCATGGTAAAAAAAAAAAATAAAAATCAGAACAGAAATCAATGAAATAAAACAATGAAAAGAATACAAAGAGGCAACAAACCTAAGTGCTTGTTTTTTGATAAAGGTAAAAAATTGACAGACCCTTGACCCAAGTAATCAAAAATTAAAACAAAACAAAACAAACCCCTAAAACCTAAAACCAAAACAAAACTTCAAGCTTCACAACTTCATAATGGCTATTCTAAATGTATTGAAGTCATTGAGATTCATAGACTCTGGATTTGGTTAGTTTTGATGTGTGGCATTTATTTTACTTCCATTTTTCATAATAAAGCTTATAAAATTAAATAAATAATAAATATATATGTATTTGTAGTTATTATATTATCTATTAACTTAGAAAATATGGGACACTGTACAAAATAATTATAGTGCTATAGTATTGGGTTATAATTAAAACACACATAAAAATTGTGGTTTTAGATACTGTCCTGTTTTTTGTTTTTGTTTTTTTTTTTTGGCCAACTTGACACAGTTATAGATATCTAAGCATAGGGAACGAAAACCAAGAAAAGCCCCTAGGAGATCTGCCTATGGACAAGTCTGTAAGGCATTTTCTTGATTAATGGCTCATGTGGGAGAGCTTGGAGGGCTCAGCCTACTGTGGGTGGTGACTCCCCTTGGCAGGCAGCGTGACATGGAGAACAAATTAGTAAACAGAGTTCCTCCATAGCTTCTGCTTCAGTTCCTGTCTTTATGTTCTTGCTTTCTTGAGTTCCTGTCCTAACTTCCCTCAGTGATGGGAAGTCACCTGACAGCTGCTAGCTCTTTATGGTCATGGCATTTTATCACAGCAATAGAAAGCTTCCCAAGACAAATATAAATGACACAAAAAAGAACAGAGCACAGAGTAGGGAAGAAAGCTATGCAGAAATCAAGTAAGAAATCACTAAGATTGATGTTAGCATAACCTGAAGCTGGCTAGAATAAATTAAAATGCATGGTATTATAAAACCATCAATAAAAAAGTTCAAAATTATTTAAAAATAAAAGGAATCAAAATAGTGCCATAAAATCTACAAGTATAATATAAAATGTAGAAGTCAAGAACCATAGGATTCTAGTCACAAAAATATATGATGTACAGAATTCTATTTCATGTATTCAAAGAGTTAGTTATTTGCAAGTTTGAAAACCCACAATTAACAAATGATTATGGCATTATTAAATTTTTTTTTTAACAAAGGCTTGGTAAAATGGAGGCAAACAGACAGACAGAAAGTGACTAAACAAAATTAGGCTTCATGGCAATGTAGCCATTTCCTCTTTAGATTTCAACCACTGAAAGAAGAGGAGATAAGAAGAAACTGGGAACTCATTTTGTAAATAACTTCATCTACTGATTTTTTTCGAGACTCCATCTTTCTAGGTAGGCAAGACTGGCTTCAAACTTGCCATCCTGCTTCTCAGCCTCCTAAGTGCTAGAACTGCATGCATAGGCCCACCACATGTGATAAACTTATGTGGACTTATATCTTAGTTACTGTTCTACTGCTGTGAAGAGACACAGTGACCAAGGCAACTCTAGGAAAAGAAAACATTTAAACGGGGGGCTGGCTTACAGTTTCGAGGCTTAGTCCATTATCATCATGGCAGGGAGCATGACAGCCGGCATGGCAGGTACGGTGCTGGAGAAGTAGTTGAGAGCTACACCCTGATCTGCAGGCAGAGAGAGAGATACTAGGCTTGGCATAGGCTTTGGAAACTTCAAAGCCCACCCCCATTAACACACTTCCTCCAACAAGGCCACACCTCCTAATCCTTCTAGTCATTTAAAACAGTTCCACTCCCTGGCCACTAAACATTCACATATATGAGCCTGTGGAGGCTATTCTCATTCAATCCACCACATCCCACTCCCTGGCCCCCATAGGCTTATAGCCATACCATAATGCAAAAAGGCATTCAATTCAGCTTCAAAAGTCCCCATAGTCTGTCACAGGCTCAACACTATTTAAAAGTCCAAAGTCTCTTCTGAGACTCATGGCAATCTCTTAATTGTATCCCACTGTAAAATCAAAAAAAAAAAAAAAAACCAGGTCACATACTTGCAACATACCATGGCACAGAATATACATTACCATTCCAAATGGGAGAGAAAGGAGCACAGGGGGAAATACTGGATCGAAGCAAGACCTAAAGCCAGCAGGGAAAATTCCACATTCTGTATCTCCATGTCTGATATCAAAGTGTTCCTCAGAACCCCAACTCCTTTCAGATTTGTTGATGGCAACACACTTCTCTCTCATGGGCTGGTTCCACATTTGATCTGCAGCTTTCCTTAATAGCTATCCCACGACTCTGGAATGTTGTGGTTTGAATGAGGATGGTCCCCATAGGCTCATATATGAGTGGTGCTATTTGAAATGATTAGAAGGATTATGTATGGCCTCATTGGAGGGGTGGCACCAGGGTTGGGCTTTCAGATTCAAAAGCTCTTGCCAAGCCCAGTAATCTCTCTACGTCAGCCTCTAGATCAGGAGGTAGCTCTCAACTACTTTCTAGCACTATGTTTGCCATGATTACTGTTGATTCCCTGCCATGATGATAATGGATTTAACCTCTGAAACTGTTTGCAAGCTCTCAATTAAATGCTTTCTTTTATAAAAGTTGAGTTTGTTATTGTGTCTGTTCTCAGCAATAGAACCGTGACTAAGATAGAAGTTGGTACCAGGGAGTAGTATACTGCTGGTATAGATATGCCCCTGCTGTATGTTGAAGCAATATGAAAGACCTTGAAACTTTGGACAAGAAAAGTGGTTGGATGCTTTAAGTGAGGAATAATGGGCTCTCCTAGCAGGAGCATGGATAGCTGCTATGAGAGCAGTGTGGGCTCAGTTCATGAAGTTTCAGAAAAGAATATTAGTAAGTGACCTAGAGACCATTCTTGTGATATTTTGGGAAAGAATGTGGTTGGTTTTTTTGCCCTTGTCCTAAAAATCTGCCTGAGGCTAAATTGAAGAGTTTTGGATTAATGGCACTGGCAGAGAAGGTTTCAAGATAATCTAGTATTGACTCTGTTGTATGGCTATTAATAATCACTCTTATGCATACCTCTAATGAAAAGAACAAGCTGGACAAGAGAAATACAAAATGTACAGTTTAAGGAGAAAATGAGCACCAGGAAGTGTAACTGAGCTAAGTCTATTGCTAAAGGAGATAAGAGGTTTAAAGAAAAGCCTGATGTTAAATGGGGAGTGTTGATCTCAGGGCAGGACCCTACCGAACTAAGTGTATAACTCATAAAAAGTAATTAAATGAAATTTTAGGCAGGGAAGGTAACCATCAATAACAGAAATCTGATGCAAATGTAAATGAAAAAGGTGACCAAGTTTCAGCCCCAGCAAGCAGCAGAACTTGGAAGTCTGGGCCATGTGTCTCTGGTTTTAGAGTCAAGGAGACCAGAGACAGGCTACGGAATCTTTCTCCATGGCTTAGGAAAGCAACTGAGGACATTGTGAAGGCTGTGAAAGTGAAGTCTGAATTATGTTGTTGACCCCATGATGTTGGCGAGGTCAGAGTCGTGGGATACCTGTTAAGGAAAGCTGCAGATCAAGCGTGGAACCAGCCCATGAGAGAGAAGTGTGTTGCCATCAACAAATCTGAAAGGAGTTGGGGTTCTGAGGAACACTTTGATATCAGACATGGAGATACAGAATGTGGAATTTTCCCTGCTGGCTTTAGGTCTTGCTTCGATCCAGTATTTCCCCCTGTGCTCCTTTCTCTCCCATTTGGAATGGTAATGTATATTCTGTGCCATGGTATGTTGCAAGTATGTGACCTGGTTTTTTTTTTTTTTTTTGATTTTACAGTGGGATACAATTAAGAGATTGCCATGAGTCTCAGAAGAGACTTTGGACTTTTAAATAGTGTTGAGCCTGTGACAGACTATGGGGACTTTTGAAGCTGAATTGAATGCCTTTTTGCATTATGGTATGGCTATAAGCCTATGGGGGCCAGGGAGTGGGATGTGGTGGATTGAATGAGAATAGCCTCCACAGGCTCATATATGTGAATGTTTAGTGGCCAGGGAGTGGAACTGTTTTAAATGACTAGAAGGATTAGGAGGTGTGGCCTTGTTGGAGGAAGTGTGTTAATGGGGGTGGGCTTTGAAGTTTCAAAAGCCCATGCCAAGCCTAGTCTTTCTCTGTTTCTCTGTCTCTCTTTCTCTGTCTCTTTCTGTCTCATCTCTGTCTCTGTCTTAGCCTGCAGATTAGGATGTAGTTCTCAGCTACATGCTGGGTGTCATACTCCCTGCCATGATAATGGACTAAGCTTTGAAATTGTAAGCAAATCCCCGTTTGAATGCTTTCTTTCATAAGAGTTGCTTTGGCCATGGAGTCTCTTCCTAGCAACAGAACAGTGACTAAGACAGACTCTAAAAGGCTAACCTTTGCTAGTTTCAAAAGCAGAGTCCTATTCAGAATGTCCCTTTTTACACCTTTACCTTCTAGGGTACTACTCATGTTTCTTTTAGAGTTTCAGAATCATGCTTCACAGTGCAGTCTCTGATTCATTTCCAGTTAATGATTTTTATGCAGGATGATAGATAGGAGGCTTAATTTAATTCTTATATATGTGGATATCTATTTTCCCAGTACCATTTATTGAAGATGCTGTATTTCCTCAGTAGCTTTTTTTTTTGGTGTGGGGGGTCATCTTTGTCAAATATTAGATTGGTATGCATATGTATGCTTATTTTTGGGTCTTCTATTTTATTTAGAATGCCTGTTTTTGCCAGTACCATATTGTTTTTATTCCTATAGCTCTCTCTCTCTCATATATATATCCTCATATATATATATATATATATACATATATATATATATATATATATATATATATATATATATATGAAGATTTTATTTATTTATTATGTACACGGCATTCTGCTTCCATGTACATCTACACACCAGAAGAGGGCACCAGATCTCATAACAGAAGGTTGTGAACTACCATGTGGTTGCTGAGAATTGAACTCAGGACCTCTGGAAGAGCAGGTACTGCTCTTAACCTCTGAGCCATCTTTCCAGCTCCCTGTAGTATATCTTGTAATCTGTGATGGTAATTCCTTCTCATTTGTTCTTTTTGTTCAGGATTGCTTTAGCTATATGGGATCTTTTGTGGTTCCATATGAATTTTAGAATTTAGTTTACATTTTTTTGTGAAAAATGTTGCCAGGATTGTATTGAGTCTGTAAATTGTTTTTGGTAGGATGGTCATTTTCAAAATATTAATTCTACCTCCCATGAGCATGGAAGGTTTTTCTGTTATCTGGTGTGTTTCTCAATCTCTTTCTTCAGAGATTTGAAATTTTAATTGCAGAGGTCTTTCACCTCTTTGGTGAAGTTTGTTTCTAGGGATTTAATTTTATTTGAGGGTATTGTGAATAGGAGTATGTCCATAATCTTCTTCTCAGCATACTGTCGTTATATAGAAAGGCTATTAATATTTATAAGTTGATTTTGATTCCTACCACTTTGTTGAGCTTGTTGGTTAATTCTCTATGTTTTCTGGTGGAATTTTTCAGAATTCTTACATATAACCATAGCAAATCATCTAGAATAGGGATAATATGATTTCTTTTTTTCTATTTGGAATCCTTGAGTTTCTGTTTCTTGTCTTACTCCTCCAGCTAATGCTTTGAGTAGTACATTGAAAAGGAGCAGGGAGAATGGAGAGCTGAGTCTTGTCATCAACTTTTATGGGATTGCTTCAAGGTTTCTTTTCATTTTAGGAGGATGTTAGCTCTGAGCTTGTCATATGTAACCTTTATTATGGTGGGACCTATTTCCTCTAGTTCTACTCTATCTAAGACTTTTATTAAGTAAGTATGTTATATTTTATAAAGGATTTTTCTACATCTATTAGATGATTATGTGATTTTTGTCTTTAAGCCCATTTATATGGATTATTAAATTTATGTATCCAACTATGTTGACACAGTCTTGTATCTCTGAGACAAAACCACTTGACCACAGTGAATAATTTTTTTGATACATGTCTAAATTCACTCATCAGTATTTCATTGAGGATTTTTTTCTATTTATGTTTATCATGGATTAAGGCCAAAAGCTGACAAATTGGACCTTCATAAAATCAAAAACTTTTGTGAAGCTAAGGAAACAATACAATGCAAGAGAGTCCATAGAGTGGAAGATACTCTTGACTGAGTATTCACCTGATAAAGGGCTAATTAATATTCAGATTGTGAAAACAAGAAAACAATTGACTCACCAATAACAGATCTGGGATCTGAACAGCATTCTCAAAAGAAGAAATAAAAACAACAAAGAAACATCTCAAAAACTGTTCCTCATCCCTAGCAATTAGGGAAATGAGCAGGCAGAATGTCTCAGATCAACAAAGTAATGAACCACAAAGGCTAGAGAAGATGTAGGGAAATGGACACCCACATTCACTATTGGTGGTGTGCACACTGCTGCAGCCACTCTGGAAATCAGTGTGGAGAATTGTAAAGGAAATCTACCATATGATCCAGCTATACCACTCCTTGACATGTGCCCAAGGGACTCAATATCCTACTCCACAGATATTTGCCCAGCTGTATTCATTGCCATTCTATTCACCATAGCTAGGAAACAGAAACAATTTCAATGCTCTTCAACCGATGAAGATAAAGATAAAGAAAATGTTGGCACATCTACACAATGGAATACCATTAAGTTATAAAGAAAAAAGAAATTTTAGGTAAACGGTTGGAAGTAGAAAATAGTATATAATGTGCTGTAACCCAGACCTAGAAGTGACACATCACATGTTTTCTCTCACTTGTGGTTTCTAGCTCCACATCTTCAGATGTGAGCTCACAACCTAGAATGACTGAAGAAATTAGGAAGGTAAAAGGGACCATGGAGTTCAGAGAGCAGCACTGGAGAGAATAGCAGGATGGAGATGATATGAGGGGAGAAATGGGAAAATGGCAGGGAGGACTTTAATTGGAGAGAGCAGAAGGATACTAACAGAGGAGATATAAAAAACACTAAGGATGTTTTAAAACTGACAAGGAATTATATTATTATATTTTCCTAAAACTATATGTAACATATATGTGTATGGTTTTAATGAAGTTATGACATACAGTGATAGTGCTCCCTGCAATAGCCATACTCCACTTAACAGAGCCTCCAGTGAGAAACCTCCTTTTGAATGGTTGGTTAGATGAGTCCAAGAAACTCCCAAACCTTCTGGACTATTGCTGCTGCTGTTGCTTGCCTTACAGAATTTGAGGGTAGGTCCTTATTGCTGAAGATATCACACACTTCAGACACAGGACTCAGGGGAGTCATGATGGATCTGACCTAAGGAGTTCCCCACTGTGGACTAGCCTTAATGGTACCAGAGATGCTATGTAATCTGGTGGGCTGGGGTGGCATCCAATCAACCTACACAGGTGTGATATCTGTGATCCACAAAATGATCCACAGCCTGTAGGATGTCCCTAGAGGTCCAATAGAGGTGGTCATATCTTGAAGGTAACCAATAGCTGTCTAATTCGACCTGAGGTCTAATTAACAGGAGAAAATATAGCCAAATACTCATGGCTACTGCTGTCATGGATCTTGGAGTGAGTAGAATCTACTGTAGCCACTTTATTAAAGCAGACCAAATCCTATCTACATCCTGAATACCTAGACTTATAACCATACACAAGTGTAGCTCTCATCCATGATCAAAGAAGTTTCTCTTTGTAGCTGCTGGATACCATTACAGGTTTGGTGGACATATCTACAGTATAGTAGTCTCTTAGCTAAGGCTAAGGGAGCCTCACAGAAGAGGGAGTGGAATAACTCTAAGAGCCAGAGGATCACAAAGTCTCCTGGAAGACTAAGTCTCCTAGAAATGACAAAGATACTCCATCCATGGAACAACAGTATGCCTGCCTAAACAAGACTTGAACAACAGACACACTGGAGTGGACAGAGGTAATTTCACGGAGCCCACTTCTAGGTAATTACTATAGGTAATTAATAATTGCTGAGACATCGAGAATTGGTCTTTCCTAGGGATGAGCCCCATAATTTGTTTTTTAGTACCAAGTGGTCAGCCCAGAAAACATACACAAGTAACACTTGATGGACTGAGCAGGGTGTGTGTGTGTGTGTGTATGTGTGTGTGTGTGTGTGTGTGTGTGTGTGTGTGTGTGTGTGTGGTGTGTGCATGGTGTATGTATGTGTGTTTGTGTGCATGGTGTGTGTGCATGTGTGTGTATGTGTGTGTATTTATATATGTTACAATGACAGTTAAAGAAGCAACAATGGATTTGAGCGGGAATAAAGTGGGGCATAGGAGGGGACGGAGTGACACAGAAGGAGGGGGAAACTGCTGTAAGTATATTTTAACTAAAAAGTTTAAAAGCAATGCACACTGAGTGTTTTCTATGACTAAGTAGGTAGCACATGTTCAATAACTAACTGCTCTAATTGGGCGGATACTATCTTTGCAAATTTAGAGGAAAATGGAATTTGGCTAAGATTTCAGGAAAATACTTTCATCTCAAATTTAGATTCTGAAGACCATATAACTTCTCAGAAAAAAAATTAACTTGTGACCTATTACCTGAATCTCTTCAGTCACTGATTTGAACTGGGGAACCCGCTCTGTCATGTTTTTAACCAGTTCCACCGCATTATCAAATCCTTTTACATATTCTCCATACATCTTAAGGAATGGCGCCAACTT
This sequence comes from Cricetulus griseus, assembly GCF_003668045.3. Taxonomy (NCBI): domain Eukaryota; kingdom Metazoa; phylum Chordata; class Mammalia; order Rodentia; family Cricetidae; genus Cricetulus; species Cricetulus griseus. The sequence goes on along the minus strand of NC_048597.1, from coordinate 73,050,545 downwards.
CTGCAGGATATCTCCAATTCTGGGAGTAGTTTCCCTGTATTAAATATAGAAACATCATTAAAGTTTCTTATAGAATGAGGAAATCAGGAGGCCTGCAGAGAGAGCAGTCACTACATATGACCTGCTCTATTAGGTCCACTTTGCTCTAACACTGGCAAGAAATATCTTTCAGGGGGGAGTGTAGGAGTTATAGAAAGAGGCTACAGAACTCTGAGAGTTGCGTATTGCTCCTGAGTGAATCCTGTCTTCACTAGTCAGAACACCATTCAGAGAAAAGACTCGAAAGCCTAGTTATTCTTAGAAACCGAAGAATGCAGCCTAGCATCTACTAGTCATTTTAATGTAAAGATTTGGCACTACAGTAATTGTAGCACTATGTGGCATATCTGTTCTATTTTAAAAGCTGAAAAGCAGCATCCTGCATGCCTGACTCAGGCTTAGCAGTCCTGCTTCTCCATCTTACCATTCTTGCATTCGCTTCTCCAGCTCTGGTAATAGGAATTTACTGTGGAAGGCATTTATTGATGAAATGTTAGAAAAGATTTTATTCACCATCTCTGCAGGAAATGAGCCTCGGTTTGCTTCTTCTAATAGTTTGCAATAAAATACCTGAATAAAAGAATAAAGCAAATGTTACTTTAGATGTACCAGTTAACTGACTTTCACTGTGGTAGGCCTGCACTGGGCTTGAAGGAACACCTTGTTGAATAAATGGGGAAGCTTGTGCCTTAAGGAATCAATCACTCCTTAAAATGTAGAAGGAAATATATGTTTTGATTTTGAAGAATTTTAAATGTGAATTAGGAAGATTTGTTTATAACTACAATTATGCCTCTACCTACATGGTATTTATTTAACTTTTTCCTACTAGATATTAAGGTACATGGTTAATAGAGCTTTTCTGTGCCAGAGAACTTCCAGCTGACAGGGATTTATTTATAATTCTCATCCATGGCTATAATTAAGGGGCATGAAAAGATTTTTATTATGTGTACAGTGTGATAGTTTTCATGTACTATGTTTGGATGATGTCTATAGCGTTATATGTAATCCTTACTGTGTGCAATGGTTAGTGTTAATTATCAACTCGACAGGCTCTGGGCATGTCTGTGGGCAATCATCTTGGCTGCATTAGCTGAGATGGGAAACCTGCCTATGTGGAGAGTAGCATTCCCTGGCTGGGATCTTGGAATCAATGGGGAGGGATGCCGATCAGCACAGCACACTGGCTGCTCTCTGCTTCTTGACTATGATACAGTGTGACCAGTTTCATCAAGCTCTGGTCCTCTTGACCTCCCCTACATGATGGACTGTGCCTTTGCCTTGAACTGTGAGTCAAAATGAACCCTTCCCTCCTTAGTATGTTTTAGTCAGGGTTTGAATCACAGCAACGAAAAAGTAACTAAGGTGTGGTAGTTGGCTGATACCTCACACTTCCTGTTAATACTCTAAGTATTTTGAAAGGGAAGTCTAGGTAACTTAGTTCTTATAGTAGAACAGGTGCTTAACCTCCAGACAATGAGAGAGAGAGAAAAAAAAAACCAACAAAAACCTTATAGTTCTTAGATTTTAATTTGCTTTTAAATAAATAATAACACATGATAACTTTAACACTTATCTGTGTATTTAGAGATCTTCTGTACATTGTAACATGTACCTCAAAGATAACTGGCAAAACAAAACATCTTGGACTTTTAGCTACACTCTGCTGGGGCTACAGTACTTAACTGCCATTTTGTTAAAAATCAGGCAGAAGAAAGTCTGTTCCTTCACCATATCCAAATGATTATTCATTTTCTAAATTTACCTAGCTGTACTTTATAATTGGGAGCCCAAAATACCACAAACTTATACCCTTAAAGACTAAAGTGGGGGGGTATGTGATTAACACACATTTACAGCATCACAAAAGTAGTCAAATGAATTTGGCATAAAAAAGGTAACAACTTGCCTAGAAGAAAAGAGCTCTTTTCACTATGGGAACACTCACTCATTCCAAGACTCCTTTTCCCATGTGGAAGAAAAGCTATCTTTGGTCAGATTCCACAGGGGTTGACTCTGTCTCACAGTAAAGTTCCTTGACACCGATAATCTGAACTATAACTTCACTGTTTCACAGAACACAAATTTTAAAGTGGCTTCACAAAATTCATACAACCAGTATATGGCTGATCCTGGGAACCAATGATAAGGTGTGTAGAGGACCACGTGCTTCCATGCAATTCAAATTTACCGGTGGCAAAAGTAGAATGGCCACTTCCTCTTTTAACTAGAGACACCTGCCATAGTGGGTGACCTACCACCATCGGACCACAATGCACTTTTCAGGGATCCTGATGCACTTAGAAACTTTCAAAGTGTATGGATGAAGCCATGTTCAGGGATGTACCATAATTAAAGTACAGAATGTGGTACAGTGACCCACGTATGCAACAAATACTGACTGGATGACTAAGCCAGGTTCCATACAAGGCTGAACAAGTGGGCTTCCAAAGCCTGCAGCATGACATAGTGCAACATATTAAACAAGACAGACCAGTCACTGAAGTAACCACCAATAGCCTATTTAAATTTTAGTAGTTAACAAGGCATCCCAAGAACACAATAAATGGTCAAGAAATAAGAACAATGTTTGACATTATAGAACACAGTCTGTGACATATATAGAAACTTACTCTCTTATGAATTGCAAACATCTTGTATTCAGCAAATTTATCGATGAGCCGGTGAACATTTCTTTAAAGAAAGTAACTTTCACTACCCAAACCAGTCAGGCCTGCACTGCAGTCCTGAAATGCTTCGATTCTTAGGGTAGAATGATAGATAACCACAAACTGTTACCTGGTCTAAGAGGTTCAGCCGGCTGACATAAGCTCTTTCTGTAAGCAAAAGTTCACTGGCTATTTTGTGAAGTTTCTGCTCATTAGTCTCCTAAAAAAAAAATAAATAAATAAAATAAACAGATATTTGCATATAAGAAAAGGAAGCCAGACATTTTCCTTAAGTAACAAATCACCCAATCAGAACACTCAGTGAAAGCAGTTTCCCCAAATATTTCAGGAATATCCAAGCAAAAGTAGATGGGTTGATCAGATCTGAACGGACCTGCTGTTACCCTTTCTCTCGAACATTCTGTCTTTCTTGGTGTCCAGTACTGTCTTCTCTCTTTCCTGCTTCTGACATACAGAACCACATGTCTTATTAGCTAACTATACAAGTAACATTTGCATTTAAAAATGTATTGTATGAAATATGTGATCATAGATATTAGCAGAGAAAACAGTAAGAATCATCACCATGTGTCCAATGCTAAGGTACAACTATCAGTTCGTCTCAGTCTTGTTTCAGTTATGCCTCTTCTCACCTCTCTCATTCTATTTTTTTTTTTTTTTTACTTTTGAGACAGAATCTCATCATGCAGTCCTGGCTGGCCTAGAACTAGCTTTGTAGATCACACTGATCTTGAACTCATAGAGATCTATCTGTTTCAACTTCCCAAGTGCTGGGACTAAAGGTGTGCACCACTACATCCAGCTCTCATGTTATCTTTAATTAAATCTAATGTTTACTGTTTCCTTCTTAAATATATTTATTCAACCTTTAAATTTATTTGTATAACCTTGCTAGTTTCATGATGTTAGGAACCTTATTTCTTGTTAGGTCTCTTTAATTAACTCCTTTAATCAACTCCAATGCTTCACTGGAAATCCCAGCACTCAGTAAAACACTGCTAATAAAATAAGTGGCTCCCCTACATATAACTACTATTTTGTATTGATTATGACTTCAACAAGATGTCAGAGCTACATTTTTCAAGAACCTCTGCCTGATGATCAAACTATAAATTCCCCCATCCTGGTACTACCCCTTTTCAGCTATCTGGTCATGGTCCATGAACTTTGGACAACCAAGTCCTATGGGTGGTCACACCTGAAAACATACACACATCAAAAGGCATGAACAAGTCATATTTAGGAATGTATATTTATGTGCTGTACATGTATGCATGCAATAACAATTAGCGAAAAAAAGAGGCCAGGGAGTTGAAGGAAAGTGAGGACGGTTTGGAGGGAGGAAGAAGGGAAGGAACAATGTAGTTTTATTAGAATTTCAAATATAAAATAAAAATATTAAGTTTTAAGTTTTCCTCACTGCTACCCTGTTCTGCAACTCTCATGTCAAGCCCAAGCCAGTCAAGAGTGTCCATGTCCCGTGAGTCCAACATCTCCTGTCTGTAACTTACCTTACGTATTGCTGTGTGAGGAATCTCTCTACAACTTTGTTTTTACCCATATAATTACACTTCAGAGGAAGAAATGGAAATATTATCCTTTGTATCCACAGGAAACACTGGCCAGCATTAACATGACATGTCAAGTCAGACCTACTGAGGCCCACTCTTCTGACAGTAAAATGAACCCTTTGTAGAGTATGGAGAAATTCATATAAGCATGCAAACACCACCAAAATCAAGGCGCAGGACATTCCCATCATGCTTAATTCTAGAGTACATCGATAGGGCTAGCCTTATCCAGCTTGCTGCTGGAATCCAGTATCTGTCTTCCTGAGTCTGGGAATTGTCGGTGGTCCCCACACCACCTCATGTGTTCTGGGGAATCTGAATTCTAGTCCTCTGCTTGCTCAGCAAGTGCTTTAATCACTGAGCCATTTCTCAAGGCCCCTGACATTTCTTAAAAGATAATTCAGCAGATTTATTTTGCTGTAATAAAGTCTTTCTCATGGGTCATAAAACATGCTGACAGGTTACCTTGTTTATTGTTGACATGCAGTGAGGTCATCACTGTGGGGTCTTTAACAGGATGCTTAGAACAAGCAACGTTTTGCTCACTGTGAAGTTCCTGAGCTGAACTTGGCCAAGTGTGAATGCATGTCATACTCTGCAGCACCCAAGGGTGGCAGTAGTACTCAGCAAAGGCTTTGCTCCAAAGGCTTAGCTCACCTGGCCTAGACCAGCGTCCTCATTAGGCTCCCTGGCAGCAAGCTCAGTCACTTAGACTGGAAGTCTCAGAGCAGTTATTAGGTGTCTTGTGGCACGCAGGAGTTTTGGACTAATGGCGCTTTGGTTTAGGTTTCTCCACATTATAACATCTAAAGAGCTTCTAACAATCACTGATTTTGTGTTATATACCAAACATGGGCATATTTTTCTTAATTTGATTCATCTTTGTTTTTTCAGACAGTCTCTCTTTGTACCTCTGGCTGTCCTGAACTTGCCATGTATCCCAAGTTGGCTGTGAACTCACACGGATCTCCTTGCCTCTGACTTCAGGGAACTGGGACTAAGGGCATGTGTCAGCATGCCTAGTCTTTGACTCATCTTTTTAGCTATAAAACAGGGACAATTTTTATTCTTGCTTTGCAGGACACGTACATGCAACAAAAATACCAAGCCGAAAATGGCTGGGCCGCATAGTTACAAAGTTACTACATCAATTCTAGTCAAAAAATTTCAAGTAACTGTTTATTATATAGTTTTAAATAGTTTCCTCTTATCTTTCAATGCAATAAAAATAAGAATTTGATATAAGCAAAGAACACAGATACAAAGTGTCTGCTAACAAAACCTGATTTAACACAGAATGTTGTATCTATGGTGCATTTTAATATATAGTTTACTTTTTCCCAAAGAAATTCCAGCTGACAAAGGCTTTTAAAGAGCATTTAAATAATCATCAGGTATATAAAATCTATACATTTTAATGGAAAGAATATTTTCTAATTTAAAAGATTATTTTTTAAAACACACTTATTAGTAGATTTATGAAGAAATGTGATATCTACCCAGATGGGGCCCTGTGATATTTATCATATATTATGATACATTAAAAAAATTTCTACCGGGCAGTGGTGGTGCACGCCTTTAATCCCAGCACTCAGGAGGCAGAGGCAGGTGGATCTCTGTGAGTTCGAGACCAGCCTGGTCTACAAGAGCTAGTTCCAGGACAGCCTCCAAAGCCACAGGGAAACCCTGTCTCAAAAAACCAAACTAAAAAAATTTTTTTCCTGTGTTTCCAAAACAGACCAGAGAAACAAAATATTCCAAGGCAGATTAAAAAACGAACCTCTGATCTGGAGCTGGCCAAAATGAATTTCTTACTTATCCTTGCCCAATAGTACTGTCTATACCAGCAAAGAAAAATGCCAACAAAAACTTGAAGAGATAGGCTGAAGTGAGCTTCCCAACCAGTGTATTAGCAGCCATGCCTACTCAGTGATACCTCCCAACAAACCAGAAGAAATGAGCTTGGAGGATTTCTGGGTAGCTGAACACATGGAGCTTCCTGCAAGCAAGTTTCTTGCAAGCAAGCTTGACCTCCTCACTGGCACCCTGCCTTATGCATCTGTCTTTAATTTTTGTAACACTGCATAGGATAAACCAGTGGGCAGAAGCATTTCCTTCCTGGAGTCTGTGATCCACTCAAGTGAGTCAGTTACCTTGAGGAGGGTGTCTTATAAACTCACTTAATAGCAGTTGGTAAGAAGCACAGTTTGAGTTTATGGTTTGCAATTCAAGTGAAGCCACCAGGTCTTGGAGACTGAGCCCTCAACCTGACCACCAGAGCTAATATCTGAAGGAACTAAGTTCAACAACACTGGCGGCTTTCTATGCCACTGGCTGCTGCTCCCTGGTTGGGAAAATCTTCACATTTGAGGATTACAGAAGTGACCTGTGTTCTATGAGTAGGGGAGAAAGAAACTGAAGTTAATCAGAGTTGATGTTTTCTTTTATGTCACCAGGCTTAATTAATTGAATTTATGCACAAAAAGGAAGTGGCTATGTTATTTTATTTTTTGTGGTGTTTGTGATGGAACCCTCAAACATACTGGGAAAGTAATCTTACTGAGCCATGTCTCGGTAGGTTTAGAAGTTCCAGTGGCATATTGGGTCTAGCCTGATTTTTTTTTTTTAAACATAGGACATGTAAATAAGTAGCTAGGGTTTATTAACATTTGCAAATTCAGAATTATGCAAGTTCTGCCCTGCCCTGCCCTTAGTGTTTTACTGATAAACCCTTTATACTGTGAGCCTTCAGAAACAATGACAGCTACCCAACACTGACTCAGTAAACAACCCAACTTCCTTCTAGAGAATTCTAACAAACAGACTTGCCATTTCAAGGTAACTAACAATTATGAGTTCAAAAAATTTTAAAATGTAGTAAATAATATGAAGAAGCACCCTGTATCACCCCTGCTTAAGGTAAAACGGTTAATTTTTAGAGTTTTTTTTATGTAATTGTGAGTGCATGGGCATCTGTATGTGATGAGAACCATGTGCCTGTGCACACGAGAATACCAAGTGCTTGCTCCCATTCTCCACCTATGCCACTGAGGCAGGCTTTCTTCTGAACCTAGGACTCTGATTTTCTCAGTTAGGTGGGAAGCCAGCAAGAGCCACTGTTCTCCATCTCCACTCTCCTTGGAGCTTGGAGTATAGCTTTACACAGGGAGTCAGGCCTTTTTTGTGGGTGCTGGAATCCAAACTCTGGTTCATGGCTGCACAGCAGATAATCTGAGCTGCCGAGCTATCTCTCTGGTCTAGCTAGTTCCTTTAAAAACAAAACAAAACAAAAAACCCTTTTACAGCCTAGTGTGGAGGTGCTTGACTGCCATCCCAGCATTTAGCAGGCTGAGACTGGAAGAGCATTGAGTTTCCAGGCAGTCCAGCCTCTGCTTGGGAAAACCAGCCTCTCCACAACAGCACAGTAATCACAATAAACCAGAACAAAACCCACCACCTAATAACCATGTGATTACACACACTCATATCTGAAAGTTGATTCTCAGGAGACTGTCTCCAAATGAAAAATATATTTCAATGAAACCACCAGAATTTAAAAAAAAAAAAAGAAAGTATACCCATTGCAGTATTAGAACTCATATGTAATTTCTTGCTAGCTACAATACCATCTAGGCAATTTTCATATCCCTTCATGTACTTCTCTTTCCAAGGATAGGTCCCCTAATTGATAGCTGTTATAACAGCTTTGCTTTTGCCAAAATGGATGAACCGTTGAAACTATGCTTAACTCTTTAGTATATGAGCTCTTGTGTGATTTCATTTTAAGCAGAAAAAATATTTTAGACAGTTACATATCATAAATTTGTTGAATTTTTTCCCATCTCCTATATGTATATATAGTTGGAAGTTTTTCTCTGTCTTGCCTGATCCCACTGGACTATTTCTCTCCTGCCTGCTGGGTCCCCACAGCCACTTATGAAATGACACTCTGAGGCTAATATGTTTGGCCAATGGCTCAGACCCACTACTGGCTAGCTCTCTCATAAATTAACCCATTTTATTAATCTATGTATTGCCACAGGCTGTGGCTTACTGGTAATGCTCCAGCACATTACTCCTTCTGTGGCCACATGGTATCTCCCTGACTCCACCTTCCTTCCCTCAGCATCTTTGTTTGGATTTCCCACCTAGCTATATTCTCCCTGGCCATTGGCTGGGACAGCTTTCTTCATCAACCAATAAAAGCAATGCATATTTGTAGCATACAGAAGGACATCCCACATCACTCTTATACTTATTTGTGCTTATTTAACACATGTATGTAAAAGATTTCTGTTAATAATCAGGCTTTTATGGGAATGAGTGAAATGATTCTCTGTTCTGGGCAATTTCTACCCACATTTGCTGTCTATTACTTACATTCTTCCACACCAAAAGAGGGGGTGGCTTTGTATGGGTACATCTCAGAATTTCCTGAGGCCCATTCTCTCATAAAAATTGGCACCAACTTAGGAAACACTGTGTTCTCTAATTCAAGAGGTGCTGCACAGTTTAGCTGCATCATCTTTGTATCTTTGCCAGAAATCAAAATGTTTAATGTGGCTCCAGGGAAATTTTAAGTTAAATCATAAAGATATTTTAACATTATGTTTGGTCTGTACTCTGAAAATCTGGCCTGTGTGGGACACCTTAATTATATACTATTCCAAAGCCTACAGATTTAGACTTTTCATTATTTTTAGTCAAATGAAGGGATAACCCTTCTTTGCTTCTGTTATATCATTGGCAGCTATTATTAATTTGAGTATATTTTAAAAATAATACTGACATTTACATAAAAGTTTAGTATTAAAAGAAAAGAAACTACCTACTACTGTCTACACTCATATTTGCTTACACTATAGAACCAAATATAAACCTAGCATATAAAATATTTATACTTGTAATAGTGAAGGTGTATGACAACTGTTAGACACTGGCTAGTGCATTCTGCAATAGTGAAGGTGTATGATGACTGTTAGACACTGGCTAGTGCATTCTGCAATAGTGAAGGTGTATGATGACTGTTAGACACTGGCTAGTGCATTCTGCAATAGTGAAGGCGGATGACGACTGTTAGACACTGGCTAATGCATTCTGCAATAGTGAAGGCGGATGATGACTGTTAGACACTGGCTAGTGCATTCTGCAATAGTGAAGGTGGATGATGACTGTTAGACACTGGCTAATGCATTCTGCAATAGTGAAGGCGGATGATGACTGTTAGACACTGGCTAATGCATTCTGCAATAGTGAAGGCGGATGATGACTGTTAGACACTGGCTAATGCATTCTGCAATAGTGAAGGTGGATGATGACTGTTAGACACTGGCTAGTGCATTCTGCAATAGTGAAGGCGGATGATGACTGTTAGACACTGGCTAATGCATTCTGCAATAGTGAAGGTGGATGATGACTGTTAGACACTGGCTAGTGCATTCTGCATTGTGAGATAAAAAGTGAGACGCTAGGGCTAAGGGTGGAATGTCATGACTTAAAGTGATCTGTTTGGGTGTCAAATTGATATTTAATATTGATTGTCAGCTTATCTGAATTTAGAACCCCAAGGAAATACATCTCTGGTTGTGTCTATGAATATGTTTTTAGAAAGGTTGGACTGAAGTGAGAAGAACCACCCTGAATATTAATGGCACCATTACAATGGCTGAGCTCCCAGACTGAATGAAAAAGGAGAAAGCAGTGAGACGACAGCGTTTATCTACTTCCTGGTTATAGGTGCACTGTAGCCAGCTGCCTGTTTCCACACTTCCTGGTTACAGGTGTACTGTGGCCAGCTTCCTGTTTCCACGCTTCCTAGTTACAGGTGCACTGTGGCCAGCTGCCTGTTTCCACACTTCCTGGTTACAGGTGTACTGTGGCCAGCTTCCTGTTTCCACGTTTCCTGGTTACAGGTGTACTGTGGCCAGCTTCCTGTTTCCATGCTTCCTGGTTACAGGTACACTGAGGCCAGCTTCCTGTTTCCATGCTTCCCAGACAGGACTGGTCCTTCACACTGTGGCTAAAACAAACCTTTCTTTCCTTAGGTTGTTTTGGTCAGATACCTTGTCACAGTTATGAGAAAAGTAACACGGTCCCTTCCAGATGGTGAGCGGCTATTTCCCAGTCCTTATACCATTAAACAAGTGAGATCATCTCAGTTATGGGGAAGAGAAGGCAGCTTATTCAGCCCAATCTGTGCAAGAACATCACAAGGGCACAGTGCCCCAGTCCCTATCTGGAGTGAAGTTTAGTTTTCACAAGTGCTTAAACTAAATCAATATACTCTGCAACAAGACAAAAGCTAGGATGTTTTAAGAAGGAATTTAATCAAAAATGGTTACCATTTCTTAAATACCTACACTTCAATGGGTGTCAGCCATCTACAAAGTCATGTAAATGTAAATCTTTCCATAATTCCACATGTACAAGGTAAACTTTACAGGGTAGATTTTCTCTCAAACATATTGTGTTTGTCTTTTCCCAAAGTTATTCAGAGTGCTTCTTTCTTCAAAAGTATTACCTAGTAACTAAAGGTATAACAAAATGTTTATGATTTAAACTTCATTTTTATTTATTAGCTTTGATGTTTCAAAGATATTTACTTTGAGGTATATGGCTATATTGCAGATTGCTAGCATTTATTTAAGTTGACTATGGTGTGGCATGCTTATGAGTCCAGCACACCGGATGCTGAGGTCTGAGGGCTGTCATCTGAGCCTAGTCTAAGGAGGTCAAGAGCAGTTTGAGCTACATAGAAGACCCTGTCAGAAAATGGAAGTCTCGTTGTTGGAAGAATGAATGTGTCAGGCATCCTTTAGCTTTTCCATGGCAAAAATTAAAATACTTAAAGTTGTCACTTTTTGTTCAAAATATATCCCCAAATCAATAAAACAGCTTGTAATCAGAGGGACTCTTTTAAGTCAGTTCTCAATTATCTGTAATGATGACTAATGGTGTATTTTAATAAAATTAAACTTCCAAACTATTGAACCTTTCCCTTTATACTTTGCATTTGCCTGTACCAGCCAGCTCCCAAATCATGACACAGAGACTTATTATTAGTTATGAATGCTTGGCCTGGGTAGCTCTTTTAAATTAACCTGTTTCTCTTTATCTACCCTTTGCCTTGTTTTTTTTTCTTCCTTCTTCTTCTTCTTCTTCTTCTTCTTCTTCTTCTTCTTCTTCTTCTTCTTCTTCTTCTTCTTCTTCTTCCTCTTCTTCTTCTTCTTCCTTTCTTTCTTTCTTTCCTTCTGTATATCTTACTTTCACTGCTTCTTGTGTCTGTTGGCTGGTGGCTGCCTGGCTTCTTACCCCAGTGTGTCCTTCATTCCCTCCTTTTTTTTCTCTTGTTCTTCCTCCTTTTTGAACCTATTTATTCTCTCTGCCCACCAGCCCTGCCTATTGTTTCTCTGCCCAGCTATTGGCCATTCAGCTCTTTATTAAACCAATCAGGTATCTCAGGCAAGCAAGGTGAAATAAATGCAACACATCTTTACATAATTAAACAAATGTAGCATAAACAAAAGTAACACATCTTTGGCCAGTTAAAACAATTTTCCACAAAAAAAATCTGCCATTGTTTTCCATCTTCCCACTGCTGACGGGCATTTGGGAAACATCGGTTGAGGACAGGAGGGTGGTCTGACTATAATCCTCAGGGTTAATCTGGTTAACCTGGCTGCCTAGCCAGGCATTCCTTTCCCCACCTGCTCCATGGGTGTCCTGAAGCCTTCTATTCAGTTAAAAGGACTACCGTCTTGGACAGAGAAGGGCTGTTCCTTCAAGGATATACAAGTAGTTGTGCTATCCACTAGAACTTCCAAATCAGCTCTCAAGAAAATGTCCATTAGGTTGAATATTTGTATAAATGAGATTTACTTGAAACTCTTTCATATGTCTCTTTATCCACTTATATAAATTGTTTTTCAGTTGTATGCATGATGAATTTCAAAATACTCCATTATATCTTAAAAGTTCATCATATTAGAAATTTTATGAAGCATTCTATGGTCACAAGGGAATTTATCACACATGACTACATAGAATTCCTACATTATCATGGAACAGGAATCTGTGATCATGCAGTTATATCCCTTAACTATGCAGGAGTTTTCCTGACTTGTCCAGTCATAAGAAGTAGCACCAGCAGTTCCTTGTCGTAACTGCTTACTCCACAGTATTCTACCAAAAATTTAAAAAAACTTTTTTATTCCTAATTGTGGTAAAATATAGTTAATAAAACATACCATCCCTCATCCCTATACTATTAACATATGCATTTTGAGATAAGGAACAATGTGCCAAGCCTCAGAGAAGGAGAGAGTAACATTACCACCATGCAGATACTGGGTGGTGTTTGAACCAACAGCTCACCCCACACAGCATGTGCCATCCACTGATTATCAGGGAAAGGCCTTATAGTACTCTATGCTTCTTTAGCTTAATAAAAAAAAAGGTTTGTTTTGTCCTATTCTGCTGTGTGTTCTACCTTATTTTTAGATGCTTGTTTGTATTCTAATGAGAAAGAGAAAGAAAGGCTGCGAATTTGGCTGGGAGGGGGAATAGGAATGATCTGGAAGAAACTGGAGAGGAAATAATCAGAATATAGTATATGAAAAATATCTATTTTCAAGAAAGAAAAAGAAAGTTGTATTATCTCTGTCAAGTAAAATTCATTTAAGCACATGCAGCTACAATAAATAACACAATGTTTAGAAGGAGGACTAGTCAATAACCAACCACAGGAGCCACCAGCAAACATTCTTTATAGGAGCAGTGCTTGCTGTTTCACAGGTGATCCTTGAGGGCATCATCTCAATTGTAAAAGACAACACTCTCTGGCTGTCTCTTCCTGTCAACTGTGAAAGACAACACACTCTGGCTGTCTCTTCCTGTCAACTGTGAAAGACAACACACTTCTGGATGTCTCTTCCTGTCACCATTGCTCAAGTGCAAAAACACCAAGTTTTGTTCTGCTGGGGCACAAGGAGAATCCATTTGCTGTGCTGTATTCCTTTGTCTTCTGAGACAATGTTGTGAAGCTTGAGTCACTTACCCATTTGCTTACAGCTATAATCTCTATTGATTATACTTCAGTTAGAGTTCTGAATACAACCACCAGTCAGTCACATGTTAACATTTTATAATCAGCCCCTTACTTATGAGTATCTGCCTATCCCAGGGCATTAAACCATAAATTATCATACGCAGACTTAAGATTTGGCTTTTACATTTAAGTCCAAATGGATCAAAGACCTCAACATAAATCCAGTCACACTAACCTTCTAGAAGAGAAAGTGGGAGATACCCTTGAATGAATTGGTACAGGAGACCACTTCCTGAACATAATACCAGTAGCACAGACATTAAGATCTACAATTAATAAATGGGACCTCCTGAAACTGAGAAGCTTCTGTAAGGCAAAGGACACAGTCAGTAAGACAAAACAACAGCCCACAGAATGGGAAAAGATCTTCACCAACCCCACATCTGACAGAGGGTTGATATCCAAAATATACAATGAACTCAAGAAGCTAGCCACCAAAACACCAATCAATGAAAATAAAAAGTGGGGTACAGAACTAAATAGAGAATTCTCAACAGAGGAATCTAAAATGGCTGAAAGTCACTTTAAAAAGTGCTCAAAATCTTTAGCCATCAGGGAAATGCAACTCAAAACAACTCTGAGATACCATCTTACATGGGCCAGAATGGCTAAAATCAAAAACACAAATAACAGTCTATACTGGAGAGGATGTGGAGAAAAAGGAATAATTCTCCATTGCTGGTGGAAGTGCAAACTTGTAAGACTACTTTGGAAATCAGAATGGCAGTTTCTCAGGAAAGTGGGAATCAGTCTACATCAAGATCTAGCAATTCCTTTCTTGGGCATATACCCAAAGAATGCACATTCATACCATAAGGACATATGTTCAACCATGATCATCATAGCAGCATTGTTTGTAACAGCCAGAACCTGGAAGCAACCTAGATGCCCCTCAACTGAAGAATGGCTAGATGGATAGAGAAAAGTGTGGTACATTTACAAAATGGAGTACTACTCAGTGAGAAAAAAAACAATGGAATCTTGAAATTCACAGGCAAATGGACAGAACTAGAAGAAACCATCCTGAGGTAATGCAGTCACAAAAAGACAAACATGTATGTACTCATTCATATATGAATTTTAGACATAGAGCAAAGAATTACCAGCCTACAATCCTCACCACCAAAGGAACTAGGAAACAAGAAGGACTCTAAGAGAAAAATGATTGGACCCTGGAGAATGGGAAGGGGCAGGATCTCATGAGCTAATTGGGAGCATGAGGGTAGGGGAGAGGGAGCTGGCAGAATGAGACGGGGAGAAGAGGAGGGGAGAGGAGGAAATAGAGGAGCAGAAGGGTTGAGTCGGGAGAGCAATAGAGGGGAGCGGGATGAGGGATGCCATAACGGAGGGAGCCACTGTGGGTCCAAGGAGGGATCTGGCTCTAGGGAGATTTCCGGAGATCTGCAGGGATGACACCTGCTCACAGTCTGGGCAGTGGTGGAGAGGCTACCCTAAATGCCCTTCCCCTATAATGAGACTGATGACTGCCTTGTATGCCATCCTAGAGCCCTCATCCGGTGGCTGATGGGGGCGGAGGCAGACACCCACAGCTATATACTGAACTGAATTCTGGAACCCAGTTGCAGAGGAGGAGGAGTAAGGAACAGGGGGATCAGGACCAGGCTGGTGAAGTCCACATAGATGGCTGGCCTAGACAGGGGGGAGCACATGGACCCCGGACTGATGTCTGGGAGGCCAGCACAGGACTGATCCAGATCCGTGAGCATGGATGTCAGTGAGGAGCCCTCAGCACTCTGTGGGGCCCCTGCTAGTAGATCAGTATTTATCCCTGGTGTAAGAAGGGACTTTGGGAGCCAATCTCACATGGAGGGATGCTCTCTTAGCCTGGACACATGGGGGAGGGCCTAGGCCCTGCCCAGGATGATATGGCAGACTTTGGGGAGCCCCCATGGAGGGCCTTGCCCTCCCTGTGGAGCAGAGGGGGAATGGAGGGAGGGGAAGGAGAGGGAGAAGGAATTGACATGTGAAGAAAGCTTGTTTCTAGTTTGAACTAATTAAAAAAAAATAATAAAAGATTTGGCTTTTCCATTTGCTGATATTCCTACAATTGTCAAAGTTTTAATTTTGTTTAGTATAACCAATGACAAAGACCAAGCAAGAGAAATTTTTAGCTTGTTTTCAGAAAAATACATAGCATATTAAAACCTAGAGAAATTCAAAATGAAACTTACATGACACCTTTGCTATAAAAAAAATCAAAAGTATGGCATGAAAGCCATGCTACTAAAACCCCAGAGTAAGATACTGACATAAACAATACCAAAACAATCTGTGGTTAGAGTCACACACAAAGATACCTCTGAGTTAATGGATGAACCAAAAGTAGTCTCAAGATTTTCTGGTTCTGTTTGATCAATAATAAATATTTTACTTTTTTATTTTTTAAAAATTTTCTTCAAAGTATAAAACACATCTAGCAAAATTTCCTATTTTATGTGAATTCAGCTTTTCTGTGTCACCCCCAACAACTTGAGCTCTTTATTACACATGCTATGAAACAGCTGAAAGAGCAACGCATGAGGCAGTGTTTCACCTGTGATGGATCAAGTCTCAGATCACTCTCATCTCATGGTGCTGGCCCAGTTTCCTACAGTTTCACCCTTGTCTAGTGTAACACCTGGCTGTGGCAGCTAGTAGTTCCTGCATGTTCCTATTTAGGCTTGCAAATTGTTGTACCAGGGAAACAATACTGGTCTACAGCACCAACATCTAGAGCCACAAAGAATATCTGCCTCCCAAGTGGAAACAATGTGGTTGCTGTGGTTTGCCTACAACACAATTATGCTTTTAGAGATCACAACAGAATGATCAAAAGAAGCTACACAAGAAAAAGGGAAACGCCTCCAAGAAGGAGTAGAAACCAGGAGCTCCCAGAGCTTGCAAATGGTTTGTCTGCTGGTGTGGGTAAACTGAGCCATGTGCTTACCCTGTGATGAGACAGTTTATGCTTTACCTTCATTTCGTGGTGCTGGTCCGGCCTATCCAGGTCCATGGTGCTCCCTCCATTTTCCTTCTCTTGTAGCTCAGCTTCCGTTCCTAGCCCTCCTCCTTTTGGGGGCAGCCCTAAGTCAGCATCTGGAGTCCTGCTGCCAGAGGCATCTTCATCATGGCTATAGGTTACGGATGATACAGAATCTGCAGTAGTTTCACTTCTTTCTCCATTCACCAAGTGTGTATCAAAAGAGGCCACAGCAGTTTGAATAGAAGTCTCTGGGCTACCTGCAGTCTCTTTCTCATCTTCACATTCCATGTGGCTTTGTGATGCCACCACACCATTGGCTGAACAACCCTGTTGGCCTTGAGTCTGATCTGTATCATTTTCCTGCTTCTGTGGAGAGTGCTGGGTTAGGAATTTCCGTGGAGGTGTGGGGGTCAATCCACGCTGTCCTGTAGTTTGAGGAATATTTAGGTTTACTGTAGAATCTTTTTTCAAATCAATGTAACTTGACAAAACACTGTAAGATAAAATATAAAAAGAAATATTGGTATGAGAAGTTTTAGAATGAAGACAAGTCAATTCCAGGTGAAAGGAGAGCACTTCTATTCATGATGGTTTTGGAAACGGATTTTTGGGACATGAGCCACATTTAAACAAGCAGTTATATAGAAAGGGGGAAGGCTGGAGATGGCTCAGCTGTCAATGGCTGGGCTCAAAACCAAAAGCAGACTGGATGAACCTGAGCATTGATTTCTTGGTTGGAGTGTTCCCATGAGCTGTTTACTAATACAATTTATTCAGGAAAGATAGAGATGAAAGAATACTTGTTTAATGAGATTACCTATCCCCAAGATCTTTACTAAAAAAGGCATTCCTGGTTTATAAACTGGCTATAAAACCAAGTTAGTTTGATTTGGAAAGTAGAAATATTTTTAAAACTGTATTACACATAATAAACAGTAGCGGCTTCCAACTGATTCCCAATGGTTTTCTTTAATTTTGCTCTTGGTCTCTCAAATCTAGTCCTCACAAATCAGATACTTAGACATGCAAGAGTTCACTAAATGTCACCATGACATCTGCAAGGCTCTGCCTTCTCTGGCTCCCACATCTCCCGTCTCCTGGGACCGTCTTTCCCCTTGCTGTGGTCTTGCCACACTTCTGCAGTTCTCCATTTGTGTGCACGTTAGGGTAAGTAGCACTGCTCTGCCCAGCCAATCTTCCCTAGGACACTGGTAGAGTGCACTCCTCCCTCTGTCACCCAGGTCTTTGAGAAGCTTTGCTTGGTTGGTCTATCTAAGCATCACACTCCACCACTTTCTCTAATCCTCTTTTAGTTATCTTTAAAGCCCTCATTACTGTTGATATCCTATATAATCTTGATAGTACTAACTGGACAATAGTACCTTACTTCCAATACATAGTTATGTTCCCATGGAAACATTTGTATAGAATTTTAACCTATAATTTAAGTTGGGGGAAGGAACATAAACTCAAAGCTGTAGGCAGAATTTCTATGACATGAATAAAAAGAAATTAAAACAGACTAACATTCTATGAACCTGAAGATGATGTTTTGTTCCCAGCTTTATCCTTACAATTTAAGTTGGTATGTGGAGGGTTTAACAAATGTCTAACAGATTATGGATTACTGTGATGATCCTGTGATAATTACACAACAGCAGATAACATTTATGAAGCACCCACTAAGTGCCTCAAACTATGCCAAGTCTTTTACATTGGTTATTGGCTTTTATCCTTACAATAATTCCTAAAGTAGGGGCCCATAAACAGAGAAATCTATACATGGGAGATTCTGTCCTACAGCCAATGTCACCTGGATAGCAAGTGACAAAACCAGAATTCAAGAGATGAATCCAAGCTCTAAATCTCATCACCTTTGCCCCATGTTATGAGGGACATTTTAGATGGACTGAGGAGCAAGTGAATAAGCTGACAACAAAAAGCAGGGACAAAATCTAAGACTGATTGCTGTCTTCAGTCAGGTACACCTCTGGGTGATGGGTTTGGGAAGTGGGTTAGGACAGGACACTTTAGAAAGAACTGAGATGCATGTCACCTTCTTCCTTCATCCTACCCCACCCTACCCTGTCTTTGCTGCTGTGGACTGAAGAATGGAAAAACTCAACAGTGATAGTTAGCAACAAGGAAAGGGAGGAAAAGATGTATGGTCCAAGTTCAACACCAGGGCCACAGTAAGGAGAGAAGGGAAAAAAATCTCAGAAGGAGAAATGTTTATACATAAAAGTTGGAAGTGGCCAGTATAAATAAGTGTGACACATTCTGCTGTTATTTGCCTTC
This sequence comes from Cricetulus griseus, assembly GCF_003668045.3. Lineage (NCBI taxonomy): Eukaryota > Metazoa > Chordata > Mammalia > Rodentia > Cricetidae > Cricetulus > Cricetulus griseus. The sequence goes on along the minus strand of NC_048597.1, from coordinate 73,031,855 downwards.
TATACATAGTTTATATTGAGCCTGGATAATTTATCAAAAAAAAAAATCATCAGCTGTCTACTTTCTGTGGCCTTTCTAAAGGAATGCCATGGAAAATAGCTAGCAATTTACTATAGCACCTGACATCAAAGGTACATTTGCACCAGGAACAATAAGCTGGAGAGGCAGAAAAGCAGAAGTTAAACCAGTTCTCAGGAGATTCTGTAGCCTGTGGAAGCCAAGCAACTGTGTGTGTGTGTGGGGTGGGGGGTAGAGTTTACCATGAGGGGATAGAGTTTACCATGTGATGTGCTTGGGAAAGGCCAGTGCTCTTGTCTGTGGGAACATGTTATTTTTAAAATCGTGAAGTTTTTCTAAGCTAAAAAAGAGTATCTTTTCTTATCCCAGAAGAAAGAAAAATGTGAGAAAAAGGAAGCCACAGTAAAAAAAAAAAATAAGTAAGATAAAATAAAATCTGTTGGCTCCAAATCATTCTACTTAGCAGAATGGTACTACTTTCATCCAAGTGAAACTAAGACACTCAGCTGGTCCTTTGAAAAGCATTTATCATTGGTATGTGTGTGTGTGTGTGTGGAAAGAGAGTGCACATGGGTTATGGGCTATGGAGCACTGTGGAGGTCAGGGGACAACTTTTGGTTTTCAGTTCTCTTTCTAGCCTTAGTTTAGGGATTGAACTCAGTTGGTCAGGTGTGTATGGGCAAACACGTCTCTTGCTCATTGGTCTTCATCTACTGTCCTGAACAGCAGTGATATGCAGCCCTCCATGGCCCTCCTGGCTTATGTCTGTGCTTATTTAGAACCCAGTGGCCTCCTTTTGTGCTACAAAATAGTAGGCTGTGACAACAGGTATCAAAATGGAAAACCGGCTTGAGGACATTGTCCATCAGTAAAGTCAATGCAGTATTAGCCCACTTTGCAGATCCTTTTAGGACTGGCTGTCCTGGTGTGGGGACATGACAGCCGCCCTAACCTGATGATACTGTGTTTTTGCCTGCCTAGAAATGAACTGCTCCATCCTAGTCATTACAGTGCTCCAGACCTGCATGGTAATTTACACAGGTCCCCTGTGATGACTAAAGAGACTTAATATGGAACAGGGCATATGGGCTGTTGACCTTTGGTTCTGGAATGCCTGGAGATCCTAGTGGCCTCCAGGTGAGATAATAAGAGGATAATTCCAGCACTTGGGAGGCAAGTGGATCTCTGTAAGTTCAAGGCCAGCCTGGTCTATGGAGCAAGATCCAGGAAAGGCAAGACTACACTAAGAAACCCTGTCTCAAAAAAATAAATATAGGATAATGGGCTGTGAGTATTAATTGCTGCCTTTGCTTCTGTAATACTCGCTATTGCTATGGGAAAATGAGGAAATGGTCTTTTTATTACTATACATTGGGAAAGAAAGTAACAACTGAGGGAAGTGAAACAATGTTCCTGCCTGGCTATGGATTCCATGGGTAGCTGTAATACACATCTTTCTGATGTCAGCCTTAAAAGCTCACTTTCACCCCCCTTCCAAATGGTTTGCTGCATTGGCTCTAAGGCTGCCGTTCTTCTGCTAGCAGTAAGAATAAGTTAACTTCATTTAAATTGGAACTGAGTCTGAGTCTTTGGTCTTTTCCAGTGGATTTGAATGCAACAACACTTGCACTGCCTGTATGACAGCAGACCCATGTTGCTACCTGCAATGGGTTCCACCTCAAGCAGAAGAACCCTGCAAAGCCTTGCCCACACATGAACATCATCTCTTAGGTATGCTCAGAACCATGGATTACAGCACACCCTTCCTTACATACAGAACAGAAACTGTACAGAGTTTACCTGGAGAGACACATTCAAACAATGCACAGAATGGGTCACAGAACTGATCCAAGTTAGAGACCTCAGCCTTAGGAATGTTGACTGCTTTGAGGTCTCCCCCAGCCAGGCTCAAGCTCCAGCCCATCTTATATTCTGCAGTCACTGTGGTGTCTGCAGAATCTGTAAATGGAAAGGACCTCTTCTCTGTTTTTGAATCAATCCTCTCTGAGAAGAAAAGACACTGACCGGAATGTAATCATTCCTTTAAATATTGCTACAATCTCAGCTATCCAAAGCATTACAAATTCCCTTCGGAGGTATTGGAGGATTTAAAGGAGATACCACAACTGCTCAGGAACGAAACCTGAAGACAGGCTTTTAATCAATTTTCTCCAGAAGTTGTAACTGTTATAGTAAGCATAATATTTTGTAAATACACAACATTTTAGTTTCTTGTTTTGTTTTTGAAAGAGTCTGGCAATGGGACCCAGGCTCTCCTCAAACTCTATCCCCCTGCTTCTTCCCCTTTAGTGCTGTGATTATAGGCCTGTTCCCTCAGCTGGCTTACACTTAAAATTTAAATGAAAGACACTGCAGTTTTGTGCTTGCTCATGCTTCCCAAGACATCCCCCAAATATTCCTGAACACACACACACACACACACACACACACACACACACACACACATTCATGTAATAGTGTACAGGAAATACTCATACATATAAAATAGTAAAATAGAAAAACTTTTTAAAAATGGTTCATGTAATGGGAAATTATCTCTCAATGTTATACTTGAATGAGTGAAAATATATGCATTCTGTTTAGATTTCTAGTGATATAAACAATCCTAAGATAAAATAATTTAGGTAGTACAAGTAGAAAAACAACTTCTATGGATTTGGTTTTTATTTTTACATGAGAAACACACCTTTTGCCCACACATTAGAACTAAAGAATATAAAATTCTCTCTCTGAGAATGAAATGGGTATTTGGCATGAGTTTTGTGTTTAGTAATGATATCTCTCTGTAACACTTACCATGAGGTGACAATAGGAAGAGGGAAGCAGACTGAATTGATATGGCAGCCTTTCGTTAAATGAAATGGGTCAGAAAGACTAGAGAGGGCCCAGGAAGGCAAGAATCCACAGGAGTCATGTCCTCAGAGAGAGTGAGGACAATGGAGTCAGAGATGACATGGTGGCCTTACCACCAAGCGTAGAGAGCAGCATGGCTACAGTAGTAACCAGAATGACACATAATTGATTTTTGAAATTTATGTGTTAAAGGCGGGAAACTTAGTAAGCTACTAGGGTCATCTTTTCTTCCCTGCCCTCTCCCATTACATGGTAGCTCTTACCTGCCTCCTTCAAAGTGGCTGATGAGATCTGACACCTTACCAGGCTTCCCTTTTGAGGCACATGAAGTAGGGGCCGGATTAGCTTCCTCCATCCTGGGTTTTGCACTCGGTAAAGCTTTATGCCTGGGAACTTGGGGTGTGTGGGATGAAGGTAAATTCTGCAGGTATAATGGCTTTGGAGGCACTGTAGAAAAAGAAGAGCATTCAATAGTAACAGGGAAGTTTCAATACTTGTTCTGGACACAATAGTCTAGGCTGTAGTATTTCAGAACTAGGAAGGTATCTTTCCAGGTCCTTCTGGCTTTAAAAGTTTCTATGGATAACCAATTATTGACTGGCTTTCTCTTTAGCTGTTTTCAATACCCTTTCTTTATTCTGTGTTTTTAGTGCTTTTAATTTCAATAACTGACAGTGAGACGTCTCCTTTCTGGTCCTGTCTATTTGTTTTTTGTAGGCATCTTACCTTCCCCCCTTATTGACAATAGATTCTTTTCTCATACACCATATCCTGATTACACTTTCCCCTTCTTCTATTCCTCCCAGTTCTTCCCCACGTTCCCTTTCCATCCAGATCTACTCCCTCTCTGTCTATTATTAGAAAAGAACAGGCTTCTAAGAGATAACAACCAAACATGACAAAAAAATGTAAGATAAAACAAAACCATCCTGTTGTAGTTGAACAAGGCAACCCACTCTGTGTACTTCTTGAACCTGGATAGGCATCTTCTTTCCTAGGCTTGGAAATTTTCTTGTAAGATTCTTTTGAAAATATTTTCTGTATCCCCTTTTCTATGCCCATAATTTGAGAGCCAAGACTATTCATGGAGTCTCAAAGCTACCACATGTTTCACTCATATTTTTTGTCATTGATCTTTACTAAATGATCTAATTCTTCTACCTTGCATCTAAGATCTAACACTGTTTTCCACATGCTATATTCTATCCATGAGGTTTTTCACTGAGGTTTTTATTTGCCTTATTGAGTTATTGAGTTTTCCACTTCCAGAATCACCTTAACTTGGCTTTTATTTACCAATTCTATCTCAGTCTTGCTACAAAGTAATGGTACATGTTTATAACTATTAGGAGAGAGACACTGGGCTAGTGTTTATGAATGTGATGAAGACATCTTAAAAAGACATCCCTAAGAGACAGGTGAGTGTCTCAGATCCCTGCTGGAGAGCTCTGCTTACTAGCTCCTAGCATCTGCCCCTCTCTAATCCATGACACCCCTAGCAACTAGTCCACCAATCATCCTAGTCCTCTCCCCTGCACTGCCACCTCACCTGGGACCACTGAACCTCCACCTGTCCCTTACCCCCAGTGACCAGGCAGCAGAAACTTGTTCACCAAACATCCCCAGGCCCACCCCACCCCCACCACCTGCCACCTAACCAGCAACTACCAGACCTCTGCCCATACCTTAAGAGACAGGTGAGTGTCTGAGAACCCAGATGGAAAGCCCTGCTTTCTAGGCCCTAACCCCACCCTTCCCCCACTCAACCTGTATCTCCAGCTACCTGCTCCAATAACCATCCTCCACCATTACACCAGTGAACACCACAGTCACAGTCACAGGCCCCAAACACCACCAGAGATACCGGCCCCACCTGTACTAATTGGAGGAAGAGATGGGTAGAAGGCAGTATAAGAATACTTTCAACAACACAAAGAGGAATATGACACCTCCAAAAGCCAGTGGTCCTATGTCAACAACACCTGAACAGCCCAACACACATGAAGCAGGAGGAAATGATCTTTAAAATAACTTTATGGAAAGCGAAGGGGATAAGGGGAGAAGGGGAGAAGGGGAGGAGAGAGGAGGACATGAAGGAGCAGGAAGATCTAGTCAGGGGAGGAATAGAGGAGAGCAAGAAAAGGGATACCATCATAGAGGGAGCCATTATAGGTTTAAAGAGAATTCTGACACTAGGGAAATGTTCAGAGACCTACAAGGTTGACCCCAACTAACAATCTAAGCAATAGTAAAGAGTCTACCTTAAAAGCCCTTCTCCAATAATGAGATTGATGACTACCATATATGCCATCCTAGTGCTTTCATCCAGTAGCTGATGGAAGCAGATGCAGACACCCACAGCTAAACACTGAGCTGAAATCTGGAATCCAGTTGCAGAGAGGGAGGAGTGATGAGCAAAGGGGTCAAGACCAGGCTAGAGAAACCCACAGAAATAGCTGACCTGAACAAGGGGTTGCTCATGGACCCCAGACTGATAGCTGGGAAATCAGCATAGGACTGTTCCAGAACCCCTGAAGGAGGAAGTCAGTTTGGAGGTCTGTACAATCTATGGGGCCACTGATAGTGGATCAGTATTTACCCCTAGTACACAAATGAACTTTGGGATCCCTCTCCACATAGAGGGTACTCTCTCAGCCTAGACACACTGGGGAGGGTCTAGGCCCTGCTCCAAATGATATGACAGACTTTGAAGATCCCCATGGAAGGCCTCACCCTTCCTGGGGAGCAGAAATGGGTTGGGATGAGAAATGGGTCAGTTGGGGGAAGGGGGAGGGAACTGAGATTGACATGTAAAAGAAGCTTGTTTCTAATTTAAATAAAAAGTAAATTACAAAAAAGAAAAAAACTAAAATAAAACAATACTTTATGAAGATGATAGAGGCCTTTAAAAAAGAAATGAAAAATTCTCTTAAAGAAATGGGGGAAAAGACAAAAAATTAGAAGAAATCTCTCAAAGAAAGCTAAGAAAACCAAGAAATAGCAATCAAACAAGTCCAAGACTTGAAAACTGAAATAGAGGCAATAAAGAAAACATAAATTGAGGGATTTCTGGAAGTGAACATCTGGGTAAATGAACAGGAACTACAGATGCAAATATAACCAATAGAATATAAGAGACAGAAGAGAGAATCTCAGCTGTTGAAGATAAATAGAGGAAATAAATTCCTTGCTCAAAGAAAATGTGAAATCCAACAAATTCTTAACACAAAATAGCCAGGAAATCTGGGACACCATAAAAAGACCAAATCTAAGAATAATAGGGATAGAAAGTGAAGAAGTCCAGCTCAAAGGAACAGAAAATATGTTCAACATCATAGAAGAAAACTTTCCTAACATATAGAAGGACAAGCCTATGAAGACACAAGAAGCTTAAAGAACATCAAATAGACTGGACCAAAAAGAAAAGTCTCCTCGCCAATAATAATCAAAACAGTAAACATTCAAAATAAAGAAAGAATACTGAGAGCTGCAAAGGAAAAAAGGGCAAGTAACATATAAAGGCAGACCTATCAGAATTACACCCGACTTCTCAATGGAAACCCTGAAAGCCAGAAGGTCCTGAACGACATTCTGCAGACAGTAAGAGACCCCCTGTATCTTATTGGATCACCAAGGCCTAAAGTTAGAATTCAACAACACTGATTGCAGAAAGCCCACAAACTCATGGAAATTGAACAATGCTCAAATGCATCACCACTGGGTCAAGGAAGAAATAAAGAAAGCAATTAAAGACCTCCTAGAATTCAATGAAAATGAATGCACAACACATCCAAACTTATGGGATGCTATGAAAACAGTGTTAAACTTAAAGTTCATAGTAATAAGTGCCTACATAAAGAATGTGGAGAAATCTCACACTAGTGACTTATCAGCACACCTGAAAACTGTAGAACAAAAAGAAGCAAATTCACTCAGGAGGAGTAGACAACAAGAAACAATCAAACTCAAGACTGAATTCAACAAAATAGAAACAAAGAGGGCAATACAAAAAAAAAAAAAAATCAATGAAATCAAGAGTTGGTTCTTTGAGAAAAATCAAACTCTTATCCAAACTAACCAAAAACCAGAGAGAGAATATTTAAATTAGCAAAATCAGAAATGTAAAGGGGACATAACAATAGACATTGAGGAAATTCCGAGAATCATTAGGTCATGCTTCAAAAGACTGTACTCCAAAAAATTGAAAAACTTAAAAGAAGTGGACAATTTTCTAGACAGGTACCACAAACCAAAATTAAATCAAGACCGGATAAACAATTTAAATAGGCCTATAACCCTTAAGGAAATAGAAGCAGTCATTAAAAGTCTCCCAAGCAAAAAAAAAAAAAAAAGAAAAAAACATCCAGGGCCAGATGGGTTTAGTGAAGAATTCTACCAGAATTTCAAGGAAGATCTAATACCAATATTCTTCAAGTAGTTCCACACAATAGAAACAGAAGGAACACTGCCAAACTCATTTTATGAGGCTACAGTTATCCTGATATCCAAACCACAGAAAGACACAACTAAGAAAGAGAATTACAAACCAATCTTCCTCATGAACATTGACGCAAAAATACTCAATAAAATACTGGATCAGATCCAAGAACACATCAAAAAAAAAAAAAAAAAAAAAAACCATTCACCATGATCAAGTAGGCTTCATCCCAGGGATGCAGGGATGGCTCAACATATGAAAATCTTTCAATGCAATCCACCATTTAAATAAACTAAAAGAAAAAGACACATGATCTTATTAGGTGCTGAAAAAGCCTTCAACAAAATCCACTACCCCTTCATGAGAAAGGTCTTGGAGAGATCAGGGATACAAGGAACATACCTAAACATAATTAAGGCAATATACAGGAAGCCAAAGGCCAACATTAAACTAAATGGAGAGAAACTCAAAGTGATCCCACTGAAATCAGGATCAAGATAAGGCTGTCCAATATCTCCATAGCTATTCAATTGAAGTATTGAAGTTCTACCTAGAGCAATAAGACAACAAAAGGACATCAAGGGGATATAAATTGGAAGGGAAGACTTCAAACTTTCACTGTTTGCAGATGATATGACAATATACATAAGTGACCCTGAAAAATTCTACCAGGAAACTCCTACAACTGATAACACCTTCAGTAATGTGGCAGGCTACAAGATTAACTAAAAAAAATCAGTAGCCCTCCTATATACAAATGATAAATGGACTGAGAACGAAATCGGAGAAACATCACCCTTTACAATATCCACAAATAACATAAAATCTTGTGGCAATTCTAACCAAACAAGGGAAAGACCTGTATGACAAGAACTTTAAGTCTTTGAAAAAAGAAAGTGGAGAAGATATCAGAAAATGGAAAGATCTCCCATGCTCTGGGATAGGTGGTATCGATATAATAAAAATGGCAATCCTACCAAAAGCAATCTACAGATTCAGTGCAATCCCTATCAAAACCCAAACACAATTCTTCACAGACCTTGAAAGAACAATGCTAAATTTCATATGGAAAAACAAACAATCCATGATAGTCAAAACAATTCTATACAATAAGGGAACCTCTGGAGTCATCACCATCCCTGACTTCAAGCTCTACTATAGAGCTACAGGAATAAAAACAGCTTAGTATTGTTATAAAAATAGATACATGGATCAATGGAATTGAATTAAAGACACGATATCAATCCACACACCTATGAACATATGATTTTTGACAAAGAGGCCAAAATTATACAACGGAAAAAGAAAGCATACTCAATAAATGTTGCTGGAGGTTAAACATTTATTATAAAATGCAATACATCCATATCTATCACCATGCACAAAACTCAATCCAAGTGGATCAAAGACCTTAACATAAATCCAGGTACACTGAACCTGACAGAAGAGAAAGTGGGAAGGAGCCTTGAACACATTGGCATAGGAGACCAATTAATAAATGGGACCTCCTAAAACTGAGAAGCTTCTGTAAGGCAAAGGACACAGAGAACAAGACAAAACAGCAGCCTACAGAAAGACACAGTATGCATTCACTCATTAGTGGATATTAGCTATAATGAAAAGGATAACCAGGCTATAATCCACAACCCCAGAGAAGGTAGGTAAAAGGGGGGACCATAAGAAGGACATACATGGAAGCCCTCAGGAAGGGAAAATAGTTAAGATATCCTGGGTAAACTGGGAGGGGGTAGAAAGGAGGGGATGGGTGATGGGAACATGAGAGATCAAGAAGACTGAGTTGTGAGTGGGTTGGAGGGGGGCAGCAATGAAGAGATACCTTGATAGATGGAGACATTAGAGGGTTAGGGAGGAACCTGGTGCTACAGAAATTCTCAGGAATCGGCAAGGATGACCCCAGCTAAGACTACTAGCAATAGTGGAGAGCGTGTCTGAAAGGGCCTTCCCCTTTTTATGGGATTAGTGACTACCCTAATTGTTATCATCCAGTAACTGATAGAAGCAGATGTAGTGTCCCACAGCCAAGTGCTGGGTTGAGCTCCTGGAGTTTGGTTGAAGAGAGGGAGGAGGCATCATATGAACAGGGAGGGGTCAAGAGCATGACGAGGAAAACCACAGAGACAACTGACCTGAGATAGAGGAAGCTCATGGTCTATGGACTGAGAGCTGGGGAACCTGCATGAGACCAAACTAGGCCCTTGTGACATTTATGTGACGTGATCTGTTGCACATGTGTGTGTGTGTGTGTGTGTGGGTACAGGCAGTGTCACCAAGATCTATCTCAGAGGCATGAATTGGCTTTTTGGAGGCCTACTGATTATGGTAGGATACCTTGCTCAGCCTTGATACAGGGAGGAGGAGCTTGGTCCTGCCTCAACTTGGTATGACAAACTTCATTGACTCCCCAGTTAAGGCCTTAACTCCTCTGAGGAGTAGATGGGGGCGGATGGGAAGAGTGGGAGAAGGGGAGGGAGGGAGAACTAGAGTTGGTATGTAAAATGAGAAATAAATTGTTTTAAATAAAAAAAAGACACCCCAGAGAGACCACAAGCTCTGGCTACTATTTTACACGACTCAGAAACCTGGCTCTCAGGCTCCCAGCCACCAGAACTGCAAAGAACTGAACTGTTAATAAGTAGCTACCCAGTTGGTGATATTTTTTTTTTTTATGGAAGCCCAGATAGGCAAAGACACAGGAGAGTATAAAGAGTCATTCAGTGTAAAAGATAGGCTAGAATTTTAGCCATCAGCACCAGGGATGGGCCAATGAAGAAGAAAGAGTGTCCTGAGAAAGCATCTACTTTGTGATTTATTTACACATTATACCTGTAGTTAAAGAAAACTGTACATAGCTAGCCTGCATTTAAGATAGGAAGTAAGTAACAACTGAGGTAACAATACATTGATTTAAACATTAAATTACAACCCTCCCCCCGCCCAAAATCAGGCCATTGTCATTTCCCTTGGTAACAGGATTGTTTTGGTATGTGGTCACTAGACCTCTGGCTTGGTTTTCTCAGTGTACTGACTGGAAAACACTGTAGTGAAGCAATGCTTCTTCCAGAAACAATCAAAGCTGCAAAGGCTTTTTTTTTTGTTTGTTTGTTTTTTGAGACAGGGTTTCTCTGTGTAGCTTTGGAGCCTATCCTGGCACTCACTCTGGAGACCAGGCTGGCTTCGAACTCACAGAGATCTGCCTGCCTCTGCCTCCCGAGTGCTGGGATTAAAAGCGTGCATCACCAACGCCCAGCTGCAAAGGCTTTTAAAATGTCAAACTTTTTAAAGATCTGGGCCATTATGTAAACCAGGATTACATTAATTTCAGTTTACTCTCATCTTTTATCTTTCAACTCAGGTCTACTAAGCAAGGTACTGTCTTGTGTTTTGCACATAAAATAGCTTAAATCGTGGTTAAAAACTTTCTGTCTATATTCACTTCACTGTTTTAGAGGGAGATAAGGCCAGAACTAAGGGTGACAAGCTCACAATTAGGTTTGTTATGTAAGTCACCAGTTATTTGACTTTGCTTGACAAACAAACTTCATCCCACTATGAACACAGCAGTGGCCAGAATTCCAGAGTCTAGTGGGTTATATGTTAAACTCATTTTAAAGATTTCTTTCAGAAAGCCTTAGCAATGAAATTTTAAAGCAACTCAGCAATGTGCAGAGCATTATAATAAAGAATGTACACCTTGTCTGAGGAGCAGAGCTAACACTGGTCTCCACCTGAGCAGGTGTACATACACTTCAACTTATCTGCATTCACTTTCTGTGAAGCTCATAAACCTGACCAGTCACACAGCCCCAGAATACAAACCTTGTGGCTTTGGACTTGCAGCTGAGCGTTTTGCTGGTGTCCTCCCATTTATTCCCTGAGCCTCTGTGGTTGTGTTGCTTGTTGTATGAGGTGGACTGGCCTTTGGACAGGTATTGATGCCTAGAGTTCAAAGGGAAAGAGAAGTAAGTATTTTTCTGATCACATAAAAACAGTATTGTAAGACCTTAGAACACCTGTCATGTATGTGCTGTTCTTGACATCTTTTCCTGGGGAAGACCTCATTCTGTGTGCTTTAGAACAGAAGGGAAACTTCTATATGAAGACCCCTCTCTGTCTGCAGAAAGGACAGAATGTAGCTGCAAGGTGATACTTTAGTGACCAGTCAGTGACCAAATTACTCAAAAGAAACATAGGAAAATACAACTGTGACCGCTGACATAGAGACTACAGAAGAATGTCAAGAAGTGAAAAGAACCAGTGTGCTCCCTTCCCCAATAAATTAGTTTCCACATAACAGACCTAACATTTGCTAGGAGTGGCCTATGTTTGCAGCAATGGTGAGATTATATGTATACTGTCACATGTATTTAAAATTCAAATAACCCTGAAATGCAACCTGACACACAGAAAGGGAGACACACATTCCTCTATTCAAGTTTTTGATACAAGTTATATGCTGAATTTCAGACTTTTAGAAAGGCATATGCCAATATTTTTCTTTATAGATAGATTCAATTGGGAGTGTGTGACATGACAATACTACTAATAAAGGAAACTCCAATTAAGAGAACACAAAACTACTATCAGAAATTCATTATAGCTAAAAGAACAAGTGGGTATTTAAGGAGACATTGTTAGGAAAGGAAGTTTCATTTTTGCATGATTCAAATATCTAAAGTGGAAACTATTCAAGGTCTTTAAAGCCTGAGAATCATTCAGAACAAATGCTAATCTAAAAAGCCCAACCAACATCTACCGAGTCCTCAAATTCCCATTCAGCCCAAGTGATGAACAACATAGATTAAACCAGGACTGCTTTGTTTTCCATGCACCCTTTGAAATTTTGTCATTAAACCAGGTTTTAGAAAGCATGAAGTTTCAGGTATTATCTGATTAGTATTATTATCAGTGCTGTTAGGCAGCCATGAAAGCAGACACCTTTCTGATAAAATGGTGGAACACTGATATGGATTAAGCATCATTTAGCAAAAAATGAGTATCAATGAGAATTTTGATAGAATGCTATTAAAATCCTTGTTTGTTTATTTTTTAGTTTGTTTGCTTATTTTGAGACAAGGTGTCACTATTCAGTCCTGCTTTCTATGTTGACAAGGCTGGTCTTGAACTCACAGAGATACCCTACATACACTTCTGTTTCCAAAATGCTGGAACGCATGCATGAGCCACCATGCTCAGCTAAAAGTTCAAATCATTGGATGGGTAAGTGCACACATATTTTTAGAAAAAACGGAGGAAGCAGCCAAGTCGGCCCCTTGAATAAACAGAAGCCAAGCTTTGGGGTATCTGAGGCAACTGAAGAACAGCAGTGCAATCTAAAGATGACTGCTGTGGTCCCAGTGAAGGATAGCTTTGGGGCAGAACCAGTGAAAAGACAGCACAGGAATACTGAGGCTTTAGCCTTGAATTATAAAAGCTAAAAATCAGGCTATGATGGCTAATCCCGGTGGTCAACTTCACTCTATCTAGAATCAACTAAAATCTAAGCAGCCAGCAGGCCCGTGTGCTTTTAACTGGATCATTCTACGTGGGAAGACCCACTCTCATTCTGGCCCAAATCTTCTGGTGGTAACTCACATACAGGACAGGGATGAAGGAAACGTTTGCTTTTGCCTGCTTGTCCTCACTCTTGCTGGCAAGTTCATCTATCCTGCTGTGGGACATTCCTTTGTTGGTATTAGAATCTCCTTCAGAATTCTGACACTGACTAAAGATCAGCTGAGGCAATCAGCCTCAAGGACTGAATTACCAGATTCTTAGTCTTTCTGTCAGACAGGCACTGTTGGACTAGGCGGACTGACCACCCTGTAAGTCACTATAATAAATCTCTTTCCTTTTTCCCTCTTTCTCTCTTACTCCCTCCCTTCCCATCACACACACACACACACACACACACACACACACACACACACACACACACACACACACACACTTTCATTTTATCAGTTGGAAAAACAAAAACGAAAGTCTTTAAGAAACAGATCACTACAGTCACATATTAAAAAGAAACTCTATTTAGAAACAAGCTGTATCTTACACTGGGAGACAGTTTTTATTTGTGTGCTTATGGAATAGCAGGGAACAAAAACTAAGGGATATTTCCATATCCAGAATATTCCACATTAACTAAAGGGATCTTATATTCCAAAATGACCTATAATTAAAGAATTGGCTCTGACAGATACAGCAGCAGGCTGGGAATTAGCAAAGAGGTGTGTATCTCACTTAAACACTCTCTCATTTTGAGAAAGTACTTAGCCTTGGTAATAGTCTGGGTTGTTTGGGGGTTCCTTGGGGGCCTCTTTGGTCAACAACTAGATTAGATGTATCTCATTCCTAGAACTGGAAGCTTCATTTGGTGATGATATCCAGTTGTTTCATTTCCCCATTATTTGGGGATTCCTTTTAGATCATCTTCATATATGTATATATTTTAGGAAGCTACTACTGTATTAGGTTTGCATAGGACCCCACAGATGGCCTTTAGTCTTAGCTGTCCTTTGGTCCTGTCTTCCCTTACTCTCTCTATTGGGTTCTTTTTTCCATTCCCACTCATCTCACGCCATCCCCATCCATCCATAACTATCTATTCTATTTTCCATACCTAGAGAGATTCAACCCTCCCCCATAGTCAATTACTCTATACATAACCATTTCCCCACTGGTGGAAATCTAGACTGTTACCAAATACTGACAATTATGACTAGAGCAGAAATGAACATGGTTGAGCAAGTGTCTCTGTAGATGTAGATGTAGAAGTAGGATGTAGAGTACTAGGGGTATCTGCCCAAGAGCAGTACAGCTGGATCTTGCAGTAGATTTATTCCAAGCTTCTGAGGAACGACCACACAGATTTCCGTATGGCTATGCAAGTCTACACTCCCACCAGCAACGGATGAGTGTTCCCCTAACCCCACATCCTTGCCAACATGGGCTGTCAGTTTTTAAATTGACCTTGGTCAGTCTCACTGTTGTAGGATAAAATCTCAAAGCAGTTTTGATTTATATTTTCCTGATGACAAAAGATGTTGAACATTTCTTTAACTGTTTCTCAGCCAGCTATGTTTCACTTTTTGAGAACTTTTTAGCCCTGCAACCTATTAACTGGATTTTTCTTTTCTTGGTGTCCAGTTTTAAGTTTTTTTATATATTTTAGACACTAGCCCTCTATTGGATGTGTAGACAAAATCTTTTCCCATTCTGTATGGTTGCTGCTTTGTCCCGATGATTGTGTCCTTTACCACACAGAAGCTTGCCAGCGTCATGAGGTCCCGTTTATTAATTGTAGGTCTTAGTGCCTGTGTTACTGGTGCTCTGTTCAGAAAGTCCTATCCTGTGCCAATGAGTTCAAGACTGTTCCACACTTTCTCTTCTATCAGATTCAGTGTATCAGGCCTTATGTTGATGTCTTCGATACATCTGAAATTGAGTTCCGTGCAGGGTGATAAAGTACAGACTCACTTGCATTCTTCCACATGCAGCCATCTGTTTGACCAGCACCATGTTTTGAAGATGCTGTCTTTTTTTCCAGTGTGTATTTTTTGCTTATCAAAAACCGGGTGTCCACAAATGTGTGAATTTATGTCTGGGTCTTCAATTTGATTCCATTGACCAATTGTCTATTTTTTATGCCAATACCATGCTGTTTTTATTCTTATAGCTCTGTAGTACAAGCTGGGATGGGGGATGGGGAGACCTCCAGGAGTTCTTTTATTATTTAGGATTGTATTTGCTATCCTGGTTTTTTTACACTTCCATATGAAACTAAATTGTTCTTTCAAAAATCTGTGAAGAATTGTGTTGGAATTTTGATGAGAATTGCATTGAATCTGTAAATTGTTTTTGGTAAGCATTTTTACTATATCAATCCTACCCCACCATGAGCATGGGAGGTCTTTCCATCTTCTGGTATATTCTTAAATTTCTTTCCTCAATGTCTTAAAGTTCTCATTATACAAGTCTTTCACTTGCTTGGTTAGAGCTACCCCCAAAATATTTCATATTATTTGAGGGTATTATGAAAGATATTATTTCCTGATTTCTTTCTTAGTCTGTTTATTATTTGTACATAAAAGGCTACTTTGTGTGGTAATTCTGTGTCTAGCTACTTTGATGAACGAGTTTATCAGCTGTAGGAGTAGTGGAATAGTATTCCAGTGGAATTTTTGGGACACTTATGTATACTACCATGTCATGTGCAATTAAAGATATTTTGAATCTTTCTTTCCAATTTTTATCCCCTTTGTTGGGGAAAATTATTTTAAGGTGTGTTACTTTTGTTTCCATTGCATTTATTTAACTCTGTGAAGCTGTGTTACTATGCCTGTCTAAAGCACCTGATGGTCTAAAAAAGAGCTGAACGGCCAACAGTGAGGCAGGGGAGATGAATAGGCAGGGCTGGCAGGCAGAGAGGATAAATTTGAGGAGGAATCTGGGAGAAAGGATTGGGAAACAAGAGAGGAAGGAGGAGACTTCAGGGACCAGCCACAGAGCCACCCAGCTCCACAACCAGACATGGAGTAAGATGGAAAAAAACAAGGTATACAGGAATAGAGAAAGATGAAAGCCCTGAGGCCAAAGATAGATGGGATAATTTAAAAAAAGCTGGCAAGAAACAAGCTACAGCCAGGCATTCTAAGCTAAGAATAAGCCTCCATGTGTGATTTATTTGGGAGCTGGGTGGTGATCCCCCCTCAACAAGCCAAAATAGTAAAACATCACACAACACCCTTGATCTCCTTCAGTTGTCTTAATTGCTCTAGCAAAGATTTCAAGTACTATATTAAATATGTATGGAGAGAGTGGACAACCTTGTCTAGTGCCTGATTTTAGTAGAACTGCTTTGAATTTCTCTCTATTTAAGTTTATGTTGGCTATGGACTTGTTGTAAACTGCCTTTATTATGCTGAGGTATGTCCTTTACATCATTAATCTTGGCCAGGTGGTGGCGAAGAGGCAGGCAGATCTCTGTGAGTTTGAGACCAGCCTGGTCTACATGAGCTAGTTCCAGGACAGCCTCCAAAGCCACAGAGAAACCCTGTCTTGAAAAACAAAACAAACAAACAAAAAACCACAAAAAACAAAACAAAAAACCATCCTTAATCTCTTGAGGACTTTTATCATTAAGGGACATTTGATTTTTGTCAATGGTTTTTCTGCATTTAATGAGATGATCATGTGGTTTTGTCTTTCAATCTGTTTCTATGGTGGACTACATGCATTGAACCATCCCAGATAAAGCCCACTTGATCAAGGTGGATGATCTTTTTTTATGTGTTCTTGGATTCAATTTGCAAGTATTTTACTGAGTATTTTTGCATCTATGTTCATAAAGGAATTTGGTCTGTAATTTTCTTTCTTTGTTAGATCTTTATGTGGCTGAACTATCATAAAAGGGATTGGACAATTCTTTTTACATTTTGCGGAATAACTTGAGGAGTATTGGTGTTAATCCTTCTCTGAAAGTCCGGTAAAATTCTGCTTTAAAACTATCTCACCCTTTTTTGGGTTGGAAGACATTTAATTAATGCTTCTATTTCAGTAGGAGTTTCTAAGTCTATTTAACTAGCTTATCTGATCTTGATTTAACTTTGTGGGATGTATATATCAAGAATATATACCCATTTCTTTTAGATTTTCCAATTTTGTGCAGTACAGGTTTTTAAAGTGTGTCCTTCCGATTCTCTGGATTTTCTCCATGTTTGTTGTTACAGCCCCGTTTTTGTCTCTAATTTTCTTAATTTGGATCATCTTTCTCTGCCTTTTAGTTAATTTGGATATAGACGTTAATCTTACTGGTTTTCTTAAAGAACCAACTCTATGTTTTATTGATTCTTTGTATTGTTTTTGTTTGATTTCAGCCCTGAATTTGATTATTTTTTGCTGTCTACACTTTTTGTGAGCTTCCTTCCTTCCTTCCTTCCTTCCTTCCTTCCTTCCTTCCTTCCTTCCTTCCTTCCTTCCTTCCTTTCTTGTTTTCTGAGACAAGGTTTCTCTGTGTATCCCTGTCTATTCTAGAATTCACTATGTAGGCCAGGCTGGCCTTGAACTCACAGAAATCTGTCTGCCTCTGCCTCCTGAGTGCCAGAATTAAAGGCATGAACCAATTTTCTGTAAGCATCTTTTTTTTCTCTTACAAGCTTCAGTGCTGATCACTGTCTCTTTGATACATACCAGTCTTCGATTGATAGATACTTAGACCCCACTGGTTTTGCATGATTTCAGCTTTTTTGAAGAAGCCTTTTGTTGAGCATTTTGAAGGATGCCCTTAGGAGAGTTCTTCATGGTATGTTCTCACCATCACATCACTACATCACTACTGTTTTAGCATGATTAACATGTGGTATGTGACATTTACCATGGCCACTTGGGAAGGGAGGTGTTTGCCAGTTGTTTTCAGCATAAGGCATTTAATGTCGTCTCTGTGGGTGTGAATGAGCTCAGACGTGTAGGAACATGCAACTTAAGCAGCTACGCTGTCAGATTTGTGCAGCAGTCTCCTCTACCTGCTGAGTCATCTTGCCAGTTCATTCACCTTACTCTTTGAAACAGCAGCTCTCACGGAATCTGGAACTCATTGCATCTAGACTGACTAGAATGAGGCTTCTGGGATTTGCCTGTCTCCTCCCACCAATGATGAGAAAGAGGGCCATCCAGCTTATTCTTTGGGAAAGAGTCTCTTACTGAACCTGGAAGTTATTATTTCATCTAGACTGGATAGCCAGGGAGCCGCCTAGACTTGCCTGTCTCCTCCCACTAGTGCTGGTGTGCACCACCATGCCTAGAGTTTTATGTAGGTACTGGACGTTATAGAATATTATTTTAAGGTGTGCTACTTTTGCTTATGCTCTGGAACACTTGTTTAATGATGCAAATATATTTGATTAAATAAAATTCATCTGTGGTCAGGAGGCTGGGTCAGCAAGTAGCTAACAGGAAGCTGTAAGGAGGAGCCAGGTGAAGAAGGATTTATAAGGAGGGGTCGAGAAAAAACATGAGGACTTCTTGGGAGATGAGAGGTGAGCTGCTTGCTATTCGGCCTGTCTGGGAAGCAGGATTCTACCACAACCGTGGAATCTTGAGTTCTTTTAGTAAGACAGAGATTTAAGTAAGTTTCCTTAATAGCTTTAAAAGAGTCGGTGCTGGAAGGAACAGGATTCCCCCAGGCTTTAGCTCTTGTGGCCTAGCTGCTGCTGTGGTATCCTTGGGAGCGGCAGCTGCCAAACAGGATAGCTTAGCTTAAAAGGCAACAATTAAAAACAACACTGGGGATGTGAACTTGAATTCACAAGCTATCCCACTGAGCTATACACCCAACCCTTAACAGTCCTTTCCTATCATCCTTTAAGATTTTTCTCATTTCTCCAACAGTCTGTAGAAAAATATTTAGCCAAAAGGTGTTGGGTAAGAAATTAAGATCATTTAAAGTGATAATAATAATGTCATCAAGGTTATAAAACTCAGGTTACAAGTTTCTTGCTACAGTGAAGAAATCTGGTGTTAGGATATCAGAGGATGTCAAACTATGTTCTAAAGGTTTATAACTGCATGTGTGATAGTCTACTATGCTGTAAAAGGCACATCAAAAACAAGATACAACAAATACATGTGTTGAATATATTCTAAATGTTTGAAATGTCTCAGTTTCGGAAAATCTGCACAGCTCAGGAGTACCCAAAACTGAGGAGACAAGACAGACTCTTCCCTTCTCAAGCACACTAAGCCTCAGGGACTGCAGAGAGACACTCTTGAGTGAAGTTGAGCTTGTGCCTCCCCAGAGAAGCAGAGACCAGCAGAGTGAACCCCTGAGCCTCTTGGAAAGGGTACTCTTTAAACCGTGAGAACGCCTGCAGTGAGCCCCAGGTTAGCAGCTTTCATGAGCTGTCACTGTGCAGGAGTTGGCCTTGGTGATGCAGCTGTCTTTGAATGAGTTCTACTCTTGTAAGGAACAGCATTCCCACAGTCCTGTAAGAGAATCCAGAAAACCCCACTGGTTCACCAAGCCAAACTTGGTCGTTCCTCCACCCGGGACGAACATACTTCGTTCTTCTGTCCCCAGGAATAGCAGCATACAACATTATTCAATGAAGAAAAGGCCACATCTAAGTTCCAGTCATCTCTAACAGCATGCTACCACCTCTGGAGTGTGTGGTTTCTCCCAGGCCGTAGTCTGACTTCCTTGATGAGCGCAGGCTCTCCAGTATTGAGACTGCTACTCTCCCAAACTCTGCTCCAGACCTCCCCTCAGACTCTGAAGGAACACTCCATCTGTTCCCTTGGATTGCTACTAGTGTAAGACTTGTCTCACAATCATATTCCTCCGTCTGAACACCTCGTCTCACAGCTGCATTCCCCAGGACTGCCTTTACCACATTCTCTACCTCAAATAATGCAACTCCACGCTAAGTCAAAACTCATGGAAGCAACTGGAATCTTTTTTTTTATGTCATTGAGTATATCCTGTCCACCAGAAAATTCTGTTGGCACTGTGTATTGGTTAATTACCTGTTGCTATGATAAAACACCACACCCAAGGTGTGTGTGTATAGTATGTGTATGTTTGTGTATATATATGTATATATGTGTATGTGTATATATATGTTGTATGTATGTATATATGTGTGTATATGTGTATAAATATGTGTATGTGTGAATAAATATGTGTATGTGTGATGTGTGTATATATATATGTATATACGTGTATGTGTATATATATGTGTGTACGTATGTATATATGTGTGTATATGTGTATAAATATGTGTATATATACATATATACATATATACACACATACACATATTTATACATATATAATATATATATATATTATATATGAATGAGAGTGTGTATACATATATGTGTATGTATGTACATGAGAGTTACTGGGGCTTATGTTTCCAGAGAGAGGAATAAGAGTTTGTCATGGCAGAGAAGCATGGCGGCAGACAGGCAAGGCAGCAGGAGCAAGAAGCTGAGATCTTACAACTTGAAACACAAGCACAAAACATGAGGCTTTTATCCTGAAGGCTGGCCCCCAAAAAACATACCTCCTTCAGCAAAGTTCCATGGCCTAAACATCCCCCAAACCCTGCTACCAACTGGGGACCAAGTGTTCAAATGCCCAAGACGATAAGGACCATAGGGACATTCCCACTCAAACCACCAAACAATGTTTCCAGAGTTCTCATGTCGATCACTCCCTTTACTGCCACTCTTCTACCACTGAAAACCACCATCTTAGAATGGATGAAAGCAAGCCTGTCTGGAGTCTCCATGCTCTTTCTCCTACTCACAATACAGTTTGTACTTTGAAACTAGGTCACCAGAGATCCTGTGCCAAACTTTCCCAGTGGCTCCACACTTTACCAGGAGGAAAGCTCAAGTTCTATACAGTGATTTGTAGTCACTGTACAACCGGCCCTGGCTCCATCATCAGGAGTATCATCATTCACTATTGCTGTTCCCACCGCTCCCTTCCCAGGGCGCCTTTGTTGCACACACAGGCCAAACACCATTTATGACCCTTAGTCTAGCTGGTCGGTGCTGGGATGCTTCTCCAGATAATTACTGGCTACCTGTTAACCTTTTCCTAATCTTGGCTTAAACTGCACTTTCTCAGTACAGGTGACCCCGGCACACTGCTTTTTGCAGCTGGCCTTCCTCCACTCTTTTCAGATCATTTTCCTGCAGCTCCTGTACCATGTAGTAGATGGTACACAGTCTGCTTTCTCTGCTCAGAATCCAAGCTGTAGATCGCAATCATTTTGTTTGGAGAGATTGCTGGGTCACCCCGTCACATAGTAGACGCGTGATAAACATGTTAAACAAATATATTCTAGAGACACCTAGGGGCAGGTATTTCTTTTCTTGCCTAGATTCTTGGTTTATATTTAATGTGAGACACTTAAAAAAAAATCCAAACAGTAGCAAAATATGTAACTGTATTATAACTCAGAGTATATTTCCACACACTTCCATTTCTATCTAAAATCTGAAACATTAAACATTACTTATATTCAAGTTCCAAATTTTCAGAACTGGGCATAAAAGGAAAAAAGTTTAGACTCGAGAATGTTCTTCACATTCCCAGAAACAAATTTGGAAATTTCTGGAGTTGTGAAACTACCCAGATGTTCAACTTAATAACAACTGCAGATGTCTGCACTGTGCATATTATGTGCAGGCATACCCAGGCAGCGCTCTTTGAGCATGGCATCTGGCTGTCTGTATGTCAAGTGTAACAGGGATTGTATAACTAGGTGCTTGGTATACTCCTATAGCTGCTTATTATATTTTGTGGTTTTGTTTATTTGACTAAGTACAATATGCTATAGTCTGCCAATATTTGATTAATCATCTAATACAACCAGAAATTAAAGAATGCTATGCTTGACCACAAAACATCAAAACAAATAAATAGTAAAATAATTAGTCATCTGATGTCTTCAAAGAGTTCAAAAACACTGTAAAGTGAGGAGTAACTACATACTCAAACATCTCAATGCTTTATCAGTCCTGCAGGTGGTAGAAGAAACACGATAAAATTAACCTTTGTCATTGTGTCTTAAGCCATAATAAAAGTGTGTGCATACAATTGAAGCTATACAAATGTACAACAACTGAAAGTTTTTAAAAACAGCAGGCAAGCCAGCACAATGGGGTGTGTTGATTTTGACCCTAAAAGAGATCCTATCACCCTAGAGAAATTCAAAGTCATTTTCAGATTAGAAATATTTTTTATCTTTCCAAAACATACTACATAATTATTGCTTTCCTTTTTGTAACCCCAAAGGGATGAAAAGAACAACAGTTAAAATCTGTCAATATTGGTTGTGGTCTCTTAAAATTAGCATTTTTAAAGTCAGTTTGAAATAGTCAAAATCTCCATGTCATTACTATCTGAGAGAACAAGCCAGCAGGTATGCCTTGCAGAACATTTAGAGAAGTACGCAGTCCATGATACCTCCTACCCTGGGGCTGGGACTGGCATACTTGGTGATGCACCTTGCGGGTAGACATTTCTTAGGTGGAAGTGGACCTATGACTATAGTAAGAACATTCAAGGAGGTTTTCCAATCCCCAAACAGGCAGGAACAGATCTTACACTTTTGTCTATCTAAGAATGCTCATTACGGTTAAAGTTCACATGTTTGAAGCATGACAGTTATTCTGTATGCAGACAAGTCTAGAATGGAGTAAAGAAAAAAAAACACAATGAGTCACATATGTTCCTTTTGCTTCCTTGCAAAGGACAGTCCTAGTTGCCACCATCTTGGGTCAAAGTTACCCTGCTTTGGGTGACACCTATTTCTTGGTCCTTGCTTTGACAGCTAAGCATAGCTGCCACTGATTGACAAAGATACTCAGTCTTACTCTTTCACTGGTGATGAGAAATGGGCCCCAAAGCTGCTCGTTCATACAATGAGATTAACAATGTGTTTTGACCCAGTCATGCTTTTGACCAGGGTCTAAAATTCCTAACAAGTGTGAGCTTTGATGGCACTAACTATCAGTGAGAGCAAAAACATATTTTTGTACAGATGAGCCTGGTGACTGACAGCAGTTTTCACTGATGCACTGTGCATTAAAAGGGCAATATGGTTATTATGTGCAGGCATACCCAGGCAGCGTTCTTTGAGCCCTAGAGCATGGCACTGGGCTGTCTGTATGCCAAGTGTAACGGGGACTGTATGTACTCCTGAAACAATCTAAGCTTCCTACATTCACATTCTGGCTTTGGCATTTACCACTTGGTTCAATCTGATGGGTGACTGACTTAATTTCTCTATAGTTCAGTGTCTTTATATGTAAATGGGAATTGATAGCATTTGTTACAACATTGTCAACAGAGGGGACTGAGGACAACAGTATCTGGCTCATGGTACATGCTTGCTTCTTTTATCATTTGTGTAGGTACTCAGGGATGCCCATTCCCCTATTGCCTCCCATTCCTGCCATGTCCGTTATGGATAACCTCTCTGCTGCCTAGATGCTCTTTCTCACTAGCATCTGCTCATGCTCTCTCACTCCTTAGCATATGACAGTCCATTTCAGCACCCAGGGCTCTGCTGTCCTCTGAAATTACTAAGACATCATTTTGGATAATTCCTGGTAAAATCATAACTCTTGCAAATTCATACAAAAGTTAATTGTTTTTAAACGGACAGGCCTGGAAAAGCATATATCTCTTTTTTAATTAATTAATTTATTTTTAAATTTTATTTTACAATCCAACTAATGTTCTCCCACCCTTCCACCCACCCCCCTCACATCCCCTCCAGCCTTCCCCACCCACTCCTCCCAACAGGTAAGTGGTCCCATGGGGAGTCAACACAGTCTGGCATATAAAGTTGGGGCAGGACCAAGTCCCTTCCCCTCTGTGTTAAGTCTGAACATGGCATCCCCTCATAGGGAATGGGCTCTAACAAGCTAGCTCATGCACCAGGGATAGATCCTGGTCCTATAGGCACATAGTCTTATTCAGTAAAGATGATATAATGTGTAATGGTGAAATGAAGTCTAGCAACTGACAAGTGAAATTTATTACAATGTGAATCCCAATGAAGCCTTCGTTGCTAATCAGTGTTTTTATAATATTGCATTACTGTAAATGCATAGCCTAGATTCCATAATCTTTTAAAATAGTCCTTTGATTTGAATTCCTTCATTTATTATCATCATGATTGTTAGTTTTTGTTAAAATGACTCACTGAAAAAGCACAATTAAGTGGCTATGCCCACTTTAGGAAAAACAACTCAGTGCTTAATGGATTTTATCTCTGAGAATATCCAATGACCATCTGTAGTACAAAATCCATCAAATTTCAATTTATTCTGTTCCCCCATTATCCCAATTTTCCTAAGATACCAAATGAAACCCCCCTAACTAAAAGTGCCCTGTTTTCACCTAACTCCTGGGAACAAAAAAATACACTCAAGTAATTTACAGTCAAGTAACAAGGAAAGACAGATAATTCTATAAGAATGTAAGCATTCCTCCAACCCCTTGCTGACTGATTATGAAGCAATATTACTTAGCTAGGCTAAGACATTAAGAGTTTGAAATTAGTGCAGTGGCTGGGGAGAGTAAGACAGGACTGGCTGAGACGTGGACAAAATAAGGACTCATCAGATGAGGTGGGGGCAAAGAGGAGGAAAGCACCGTGCTTCCTTGGCCCTGAGTTGGCATGACAGGGAAACAGTGCCTTGCATTGTTCTCAATTGTGAAGCTGACCAAATGCCCCTAATACAGAATCTCATGAATTCTCTCTAGAATCCAGGGACACACTAAGGCAGATTCCTGTGATAGACAGGTCTGCACTACAGGCTGCAGTCTCTGAGAAGCTGACTTCACTTCTGGGTTATTGCTCTTAATACATCATGAACAGCCTTGTTTCCGGGTCAAGATAATTGGTATTAGGAATGGGCCCATGATTTGGAGCTACAGTTCCAATATTGGGGAGGGGGTAAGAACTCCTGATCAGTTAAATTTTGCTAAAGATTCCACCATCACACGTAAGCAGCACAGAGATTTTAGTATAAGTAAACTGGAAAATATTGTTTTAGACAAAAGCACCAATCCCAGAAATCATTAGAAATTCTATTGTATTATAAAACCAAATTTAAGAAATAATTTCAGATTTTAAATGGCATTTTAGATTTGTTTTTAAAACTTCTAAAGCTGAATGTCCACAGGGTAAATTTAGATTTCAAATTCATTTTAAGAATTCTACCCAAATCTAGTGCCACCAAGTTCGAGGTGTGTTTTTTTCCCTTCATACATGGAATATGTACCAATTTTTTCTCCTACCAAAGGGAGACAAGCATTAGAGAAAAGGTTAGGAGTTAGGAGTCTGCATTAGGTTAGTGCTAGAAACAGTTCAGTAGAGACAGGCACCAGGGAAGATCTGCAAGGTCATTATCCTGCCAAGGTAATAACTTTCCAATAGGTAGTCACAGACCAATTCTTGCTAGTCATCTGTTTTGTCAATTACGGAGGGCAGTTGTATTCATGCATGCACGTAACACTCTTAGTACTCATAATCTGACCTTTTGCATAAAGTTTACATACAGCTCCTGACCTAAATAGTAAAAACAACAAACTATCAACCCATGTTGCAATTCTGTAACCCTGGATCTCTCTCTAAATAACCCTCTAACTTTGGGCAAGTAAAAGTCTCCTGGTTTAATGGACTCATTAGCAGCATGGTGTCGTTTGATCAGTTGATAACCAAATCCAGGATATCTTCAGTAGACTAGCAGTGCAACATGTATTCCCATATTGTCCTAAACCACGTGTGTGTTGCATGTTCTAGTGTCAACTGCCTTCTGGCTATGTTTAGCAAGAAGTATCTTCCCGAGATACCTACTGCATGGGAAAACTAAATTTTTGTGGTTCACAGCAATGACTACCATTACAATCACTTGTGGAACCTTAAAAAAAGGAAACCGCCACCCTTTGTCTGTCCCTCAAGTTGTTTCATCAGACTCTTGAGTAGGGTGGCCCCCAGTGTCAGATGTTTTACACTTCTACTAGATGAGAATACAGTTAAGCTGAGAACCACTGCTCTTGGCTTAGATAAAATTAGTAGTTACTGTGGAAACTGTGAAACGAATCCTATGATTTTGATCAATTACACTAAGGTTTCACCCAAATGACAACAGGGGCACCACAAAGAGTTGCTAACATTTTATGGGAAAATATTTAGGCTCATAGCAGCACATTGAAATCAGGGCCAGTATTTATCTGCCAACATGGGTCCCTCTTCACACAGAGGCACGAAAAGTAAGATTAGTTGATTTTAGGATCTATTTGTGACACATATAGCATTTAACCCTTGTTTCTGGATCTATTTGTGACACATATAGCATTTAACCCTTGTTTCTGGATCCTGGCAAGAGCATCTCCTACAGCAACTGGAAATTCCTAAGTGATAGCAGCATGATGCTCCTAACAGGGAGTTTTCCTGGGTGACTGGAGTCTCCTGTGTTCTAATAATGGGAGATTCTGGGTAGCTTCAGGTGGGGTTCCTTGGCAGAAAGATCAAGACTAATTAACTGACAACTTTCACAGCAAAGAAAAGCTGGAGACTGAGTTAATAAACAGTCATGTCCATGTGACCGAACCTCTCAATATCACTTTCCCAGAGCTTTCAGGCAGGAATGCAAACCTCCATGTCAGGAGGTGGAGCAGCCCGACTCCTGAGCCGTTGCCCTGACACATTTCATCTGTAGCCTTAACTGTAACTTGGACAGTACAGAGCTTCCCTGAGCTTTGTGAGTCCTTCTAACTAGCCACTGACCTTAGAAGAGAGTAGAGTCTCCCACACATCCAACTGGCAAGGCGATGACCTTGGGGGAGACCTTGACGGAACTACCTGGTCAGAAGCGGAGACTAACTCTAGGGGGTCTTAGTATCAAAATTAAACCATGGGATACCTGATTAGTAAGTACCTAAGGAAGAGTTGGAGACTTAAAGCTGGTGTTAAGAAAACACTCACATGGTTCGTGTCAGAAGTGTTCTATGAATCCAAAGACATCGTAGCACTTCTGAAGAAGAAAAGCAAACCTTAAGATGTTACCTGCTTTACAATTGCCATTTAATAGGAGCTCTGACAATTCCAAAGGAGAAGATTAAGATGGACATATCTTGGAAGGTTCTTCAAGTCAAGGAAACAATGAATGGAAAAACTGTATTCACTTCGTAAGTGTAAACAAAACAAAAGCTCACTGAGAAAGGTCATTTGAAGGGCAAAGTTAGTTTTTGTTTTTTATTTTTTATTATAAGAGTTGAAACCAACTCATTTACACAAGAGGTCTGGTTTACATATTAAGGTAAATCTTGGATTTTGCTCTACCTTCTGGGCACTGCCAAACTATTTTCCTCTTAGTCACAAAAAAAATATATATGGCCAGAAAGAAAAACAAGATCAAACTAGCTAGTGTTTCATATATTTTGATTAGCATGCTATTAAAACAAATTACTATTGTTTTAATTACCCCAATCAAAGCAGATGTAATAGTACTGCTTCTTTGCAAAAAGGAAAAATATATCCTTTTTGTGAGCAAATCTTTCCACACTTTGTAGATTTTCTTTCCCTTTGTATTTGATCCTCTGTTTTTTTTAGGCGGGTTTCTCCAGATATGATTTACAGAGCCTAACATCCTAGCCTACCAGTGTCTGTAAAAAAAGTTTCAGTAGACAGCCTCCACTTCTCAGCCTAAATTCATCTTGCACTTCTTTTGTCTTTCTTCATGCATTTCTCAAAACCCAAATGAATTTCAGTAAGTGACACACACATCAATGCATGTGTGCTTGCTTGCATGCATATACTTACACATATGTACACACATACACACAAATAAATATAATAAAAATAATTTCAACATGAATAAATAAAACATATCATGCTACCTACAAGGAGTAATTTAAATTTAACCTTACACCTACATTACAATTTAAGCTACATCAAATAAACTACAAAGATAAAACAAAGCCTAGCATTGCAGGTCCACTCCTGTAATCTCACCAGAGGCAGGATTCTCCGTTTGTGGCCATTCTGATCTGCATATTCAACTCCAAGCTAGCCAGAGTCACTTTTGAGACCTTGTCTCAATGTACCAAACAACAATAAAAACCAAACCAAACAAACAAACCAAGAAAAAATTCCAAACAAAGAAATACTATAAAAGGTACAAGAGATCTGTGTATACTAAATACACACTTAACTTACATGACTTGATAGAAATAAAATTTCCCACTAAGTGTGAAGAAATGCTACTGTCTTTTCAGTTGTTTTTCTCTTCTGAAGGGCACTCATGATGGCCACACTGCTGCAGTGTGCGGTCTCCTGAGTGCTGATGTTCATGCGGGAGCCAGTCTTGGCTCTAACACTGGTTTTCCTTGCCTTGCAACAACCTTCCCAGGAGTAATGCAGATTTGCTCTAGTCATACCAAACTTCTTGGAGGCAGAAGCTATTTCAAGAAAAACTGAACTGAACTGATGGAGTGAGAGAATGCTTACTTCCCTATTGCTGCATTTCTTCTTTTAAAATGTCTCAAGCCGAGTGTCCATGGCAACCCGTGAGACCTTGCAGGAACCCTGAATGCCACACAAGAAAACTGGAATCTGGTTTCTGCCTGGGAGGGAGAGGAGTGGGGCCTGGCAAGTATCCTTCAGAGCCAGGGGGAGTTCTGCTGAGAGTGGAAGTCCCACCCTGGATGTCTATATAGTGTGTCTCTTAATCAGGAAGAAACTGAGAGAGAGAGAGAGAGAGAGAGAGAGAGAGAGAGAGAGAGAGAGAGAGAGAGTTGCCCCAAGGAAGGGAATCTGGACAACTTGGAGGATTGCCAGTTATGTTTCACTTCATCTGGCATTTTTAAAGCATGTGTATGGTTTTATCCACACTGGAACAGCAAGAAAATAGGTGAAGCGCATATCAGCCATTTTTAAAGCAATCTCTTTTTTCTTTTAATTTTAATGGGTGTGTGTTTTCGAGTGTGTGCATATGTGTACATGTGTGTGTGTGTGCAGGTGCCGGTGGAAAACAGATGCTGGAGTTAACAGTGGTTGCTAACTGCCTGACATGGGCCCTGGAATTGAACTTGGGTCCTCTGGAGGAGCAGCAAAGGCCAAGTCATCTCTCCAGTTCCCCTTGGCAGATTTTTTTGAATCATGGTTATCATATAACACAGGCTGGCCTTGAACTTCTGACCCCTAGACCCCTGCTTCCAAAGTGTTGGAGTTGAAGCTTGGACAGATTCAGAAGTTTTGGTGGTTTAGGGGCCAGATGTGATTTGGGGTGCTGTGGGGATAGGCTCTCACGATGAAGCTTGCTGGGAACCTGTGGTAATCCTCCCATTCAGCCATCAGACCCAGTTTAAAACAATATTTTTTAGGAGCTACTTCCTATTATGTGATTACAATTTTACCACACAGTGAAATTTCATTTCTGTTTTAAAGATTTAATTTCTCATGAATTTGATCTCTAGAATATTCAAGAAAGTGACTTACTTTTTATTATCACCACCGACAACTTTTTATTATCTTACACGTGTAAACAAGGGCTGTGCAACTATCCCCCAAATCCCATACCCAAACAAGCCTGAGACTTCGGGAATTAGTGTTGCTCACAGGGCAACACTGACATCCTGATATTAGAAACAACATTTCTTAGCTTTGTTCACACTAGAAACAGAAGAAAAGGGAGAAACTGGCTTTTTTCCCCTTTTCATTCCTTCTCTTGGCAGTTGAACAACAAGAATTTTAGTTGGTTCCTGTTTTTATTAACCAAACAAATTTGTATTTTGTTAAGAGAGAGAGCTTCCTTAAAAAGACAAAAGCTGTGAAGAATAGTTATTTTAATCCTGAAGGTGAAAAACAATGCGAGGCTTATTTTTAACTTTAAATAAAACCCAACTCTGGCTGGCCCTGGCACACGGATTCTACGTAATCCACACTCTTAAACATGAAAGGGTACGATAGAAAATGAAGTGACATACCTTGATCAGTAGTCAGAACTTCACATAAACAGACTACTCTGGTTTTAAAAGAAAATATTTGGCTTTCCTCTGGTCATGTGTTGAAATCTCTTGGCTTTAGTGCTCAGGAACTGGCTGGAGTTCCAGCCAGGGCAGTATGGTCTTTGGTGCATTCTTAGGCCTCGCTGTGTAAGGACAACCCAATGCATCACTTGATGGTCCCCCCAGGAGGGTGGGCTGCTGGTGGCTCCAGGGACAGAGGAGATGAGAATGGAGAGACATCCACTTCTTATAGTAAAATAAACAATGGAGTGGTGCAGAAACTTCAAATACAATTGAGAACTGGACAGTTTATAAGCAGACCAGTGCCTGACCCAGCAACAACCGTCTGGTGACCCACATGGCATGGCTGTCACTGTTCTGAGTCACTGCCCAGGACAAAGGTGCCACAGATTGGAGATCTAAAAACTAACATTAAGTTGTATGACCTCAAGTCTACTTTGCTACTGTAGCTTTCTTTTTCAGTAGAGCTCAATGATTTTGGAGGATAAAGTGTGCAGAATTAATAAATAGCACATAACACTTTCCCCAAGAAACTGTTGTTATTTCAGAACAGAACTGGTAATAAACAAACAAACAAGTAAATAAAAAAAATCAAACCCTGTCTGATTAAAGTATTTATGAGATCACAGAGAGATGACAGATCATTTCCCTACATATATAATGGTACACACACGCACTCGTGTGTGCACACACACACATTGGTGTGCAGTGGGACCATAAAATCTTTTATTTTCCCCTTTGGAGATGGGCTTATTCTGAAGTTCAGCTGGCCTCATCAGCAGCCTTCCTGGAGCTGGATTACAGGAGTGCA
Source organism: Cricetulus griseus (assembly GCF_003668045.3). NCBI lineage: Eukaryota > Metazoa > Chordata > Mammalia > Rodentia > Cricetidae > Cricetulus > Cricetulus griseus. The sequence goes on along the minus strand of NC_048597.1, from coordinate 73,001,135 downwards.
CCACCACACCCAGCCCAGGATTTACATTTCTACCCTGACAGTGCTGGTCAAAGCCTGTACTTGACTGCAGACTGCCTTGTCATTACAAGCTCTCAGTGCTGAGCTCTACACGCAACTTCACGGCACCCAACAGCCCATTCGGGGAACACAACACCAAACACGGGGTCCCAGGAATCTGTCCTCTCCTTTCGGCAGAGATACGCATTCACACAGGACTCTTAGTAACTGGGTCTGCTTGACAGGAATTGCACAGCAATCATTTTAATATGAGTTATAATTGTTTATAGGTCTGTTTCCTGTGGCTGGAGATGTGGCTTAGTGGTACAGCATATGTTTAGCATGTTACAGCCCTGGGTTTAACTGTCAGCAACACAAACACACACAATACAGGTTGTTTGTACTCAAGGAGTAAGCTTTGTTTTCTGCAGATGGCAACTTTTATATAATATATATAATATATATATTATATAGTCAATATATATATATATTGAAATTAGCTTTCTTTTTAGTTAAAATATAATCACATCATTTCCTTCTCCCTCTCTTCTTTCCAACTCATTCCACATGCCTCAGATTCATGACCCCCCTTTAAAATATTGTATATATAATATACAATGCCTATGTATATAGATGCAACCTGCTGCATCCTTTTAGTGTTGCTTTTATGTATGTGTTTTTATAATGGAGAAAAGAAGCCCTCATTTCCAGCCCAGACTCTACCCATGTGTATTGAAATCTCACTGCACAGGGAACCATTTAGATCTGATACTAAGACCATTTAACCCTGTCAAGTTTCCTCACTGTAAAAGCCAAATGGTTTCTGTCTCCCAAATGTCCCAATGTCTACACCTCCTAAGCCTCCACAGCAATATTTAAGTTATAGCCTCAGGCTTGTTTTTCAAACACATTCTTTTCTTTTCTGTGAATAGCTAATATTTACCTTGGGCCAGGTGCTGTTTTAGGCACTCTCCTTGGGATACTTCATCGAAACCCTTACTACAAGGTGAGCATTTATCACTTTTTCACTGAAGAGAAAATGAGGGTTAGGAGTCTAAAATGCTTGGCTAGTTACACAAATAAAATGTCAAGCTTTCAGAAGTTAATTTAAGTGCTAAGGTAGTTTCTCATTGGCAGAGTGCAGGCTTAGCAAGCCTGAGACCCTGGCTTTAACTCCCATATCAAACTAACTGAATAAACAGATGGAAATTCAATTGCCCACAAATAGACACCGTGCATATATAAATAAACATAAAGGTAAATCCCAGGCTTTTCAATGCTAGCCATGGAAGCTGCTTGTCCATTTACCCATGCACACACACTCACTCTATAGCCTAGTAACACCAACTTTGAGGTAGTCACCAAAGTGAACTGAGTACCGACCTACACAGAATAGATGATAACTGGGCTTTACTCATAAATTCCAAAACCCAGGGACACTCACCAAGTTTTGACATATTAAATGGACAGGCACTGCTCGTAGCTGTGCAATGGTGCAATTCAGCAAGAACAAAGAGCAAACTAAAGACACTCATATACACGTTTTAGAAAAGCAATGAAAAGATGAAGTATGTATTATTCCACATGACATCTTGAAAATGCAAAGCTTACAGGGAGAGGAATATCCATGTTTGGTGGACCAATCACAGAGAGTCATGGCAGGATCCTCTAAGACAATGAAGCTTACCCAGTGATGCTATGGTCAACATTCACAATTGTACCATCAAGAGTTATCTTAATGTTTGAATCCTTATTTCTTAAAAATAACAAAATAAAAGCAATTCATTCTTGAAAACATTCAATGACCAGAATGAGACAGGAGGATCATGCATTTCAGGCTACATAGTAAGACCCCATTTCCAACGATAACAAAAATGAGCAAACAAAACAATAGGAGGCTGACTGTTTTTGACAGTAGAAACACAAGCAGTATCTGGCACATTCTTATCTTCAACAGCAGATATGAACATTAGTTATGTATCTTTTCTAAGATTTAAAATAATTGGAACAACTTGTAAAATGTGAACTAATTATCTCTACATAAACCCCTTCTGCACATTGGAGTGATGGCAGCACAGGGATGAATCCTTCTAAATAAATAGGTTCCAATATTTCCATTAATTTATAATGTCTGTTATACATACCAATATAGAGCATACCTATAATCCATACTAACCAAATACAGTTGTTCACAGAATTCCCCTCTGCAGCTTTGCAAGCCAACACCTTGCCCTTCATCTTCCCTCACTATAGAGATATTATTTCTCTATACATGCTACTGAAACAGTAACTTAAAAAGCTAACTAAGTTGTCTGCTTTAGTATTTTCATTTAAAGCTGATAGAAACTGGCACATCATATGATTGAAAACTTCCATGTAATAATGACAAAACTAGCTTCAATAAATTATCTATTAATAAATACATCTTGGCAATAAAGAAAAATTATACCACATGGATGTTAGTATTTTGCCTTGTCCAGATAAAAGTGGCAGTAGCAAACAATGAAAGACTTGATTTTCACTTGAGAATTAAAATGCTTATTTTCAAATGTTGTTTAACATTTGAAATCCCCATTTCCATAGAATGACTAAAATCTTACTCAGTCTATTTTGTATTTATTAGTATTCATATAACAATATGATGACACTAAATAGCTTGGCATTAAAAAATGATCTCAGTGGCTAAAAATAATACACTTGGAAAGTGCAAGATTCAAATGGTATACAATCTCCATTTTTCATGAATGTGAACCTTAATAAAATGAGGCCTGGAAATATTTACACAAGCCAGGAAAATCCTGTATTTCCTTATTTCTATACTAAATTGTTTTTGTATACATCTTCAAAAGAATTTACCCTTGAATCTCTATTCTTTTATTTAAAGTGGGTAATAAAAATAAAAACTTGGTTTTCTGCCTCTCTAGTTGTATGTTCAGTTAAAACTGCAACCACACTCCTATCAGGGAAGCAGGTGGGCTAACAATGGACACACTGACCAGGGAGGCAGGTAGGCTAAACTGCAGATTTCCTATCCCATCCCCCTCCTCCAAATCCAATCCCCAGGGTCACCCCAAGCTCTGCATCAGACCACCTGCTGAGGCCACATTCCCCCACCCCATAGCCAATGATCACACTTCCCCCTCCTTCCCTCCCTCTCCAACTCATTGTTTTATTGCAGGCCCCACTCCAGCAGGCATTTCCTGGGAACCCACTCTAAATAAATCTGAGAACTATCTACCCACAAAAGCCTGCTCTACGGAAGGCACTAGAAGGAAAACTTCAACCTGAAGTCCAAGAAAAAATAAGGAAAAAATAGCCCCGACCAGATTATCAAGAAGGGGGAAAATAAAACTACACCATCACAACAAAACAACAGGAATCAATAAACACGGCCCATTGATAACTCTCAACATCAAGGTCTCAATTCCCCAATAAAAAGACACAGAGCCCCAGGTTGGATTAGGAAACAGGATCCCTCACTCTGCTGCATCCAAGAAACACACCTTACCAGGGAAAAGGATAGAAAAATATTCCAAGTGAATGGATGAAAGAAGTAAGCAAGTGTATTATTTTTTTTAAGATTTTATTCATTTATTATGAATACAACATTCTGCTTCCATGTATATCTGCACACCAGAAGAGGGCATCAGATCTCATAACGGATGGTTGTGAGCCACCATGTGGTTGCTGGGAATTGAACTCAGGACCTCTGGAAGAGCAGCCAGTGCTCTTAACCTCTGAGCCATCTCTCCAGCCCCGCAATTGTATTATTTTAATATCTATAAAATAAGAGTCCAAACCAAAACTAATCATAACAGATAGGGAAGGGTATTATATACAGGTCCAAAGAAAAATTCACCAAAAGGATATTGCAATTCTAACCATCTATGCACCAAACATTATGACATCCAAGTTTATAAAAGAAACACAACTACCTGCAAACCAAATACAAGAACACATTAAAAAGATCACCCACCATGATTAAGTAGGCTATTCCCCAGAAGTGTAGGGATTATTCAGAATATGTAAATTGATAAATGTCTTTTAAAGCATTAACAGATCAAAGACAAAAACTACATGATCATCTCATTAAATAGAGAAAAGATATTTGGCAAAATCCAACATCTCTTTTTGATAAAAGTATTGGAGAGACTAGGCATATGAGGAACATACCTCAACATAAGACAGGCAATTCACAGCTAGCCCCCAGCCAAAATTAGTCTAAATGCAGAAAAACCATTTCCACTAAAATCAGGAATAAGATAGGTGTCTACTGTCATCAAACTGAAGGAACCAGCTTCCCTTTCAGCAGCCATAACAGCCAAACACGTGCTTGCCATAAACCTGCCTTGGTCACGTAGAGGTCAGATGCCTGTCTCGTGACAAGGAACCCATCAGAAGTTAGTCACTAGAAAGTCAGATGCCTGTCTCGTGACAAGGAGCCAATCAGAAGTTAGCTGGTGGCACTATGCTTTACTACCCTGGGTGTGCTTTACGGACAAGCGCACAGCAATGACGTAGAGAACATAGCAACCACCCTGGGAGGGCCTATGGGCCATAACAACCAGTTGACCAATCAACACAGGGCAAGCCTTCCAAGGCTGGAGGCACACCAATCGTAAGCCTGTGCATACCCCTAGACACTCCCCTTACGCTGCCCTATAAGATCTTTTGGGAGGCCCTAGGAGCCTTCATTTTCTGGCCATCCGCCATGGCGGGTGGATGAAAGACCCGAGCTAACATGGGGTTAGCTTGTTAAATTACAATAAAGCCTCGTGCAGTTTGCAGCAAGCTCTTGAATCCGCCTGGTGATTGGGGTGACCGCGAACGTGGCCTGGGACCCCGGATACTTGAGTTTTCGGGGGTCTAACAAAACTTTTTCAATATAGTAATAAAGTTTTAGCTAGAGTATTAAGACAATTGAAGGAGATCAAGGGGATACAAGTAGAAAGGGAAGAAGTCAAAGTTATCTTCATTTGCTGATATGATTTTATACATAAATTACTCTAAAAATTATACCAGAATTGTCTACAGCTGATAAACACCTGTACCAAAGTAGCAGGACACAAAATTAATACAAAAATCAGTAGCTTTCCTATATACTTATGACAACAGACAGAGGAAGAAATCAGGGAAGCCATGCCTTTCACAACACACACACACACACACACACACACACACACACACACACACACACACACACACCCCAGGATAGCTGAAACACCCTGAATAATAAAAGAACTGCTGGGGGTGTCACCATCCCAGACCTCAAATTGTACTACAGAGCAACAGAAATAAAAACAGCATAGAATTAGTATAAAAATAGATACATTGACCACTGGATTCTAGTTGAAGACCCAGACATAAGTCTACATATCTATAGACATGTGAGTTTTGACAAAGAAGCTAGGAATTCGCACTGGGAGAAAAAAGACAGAATCTTCAACAAATGGTGCTAGTCAAAATGACTGCATGTAGAAGAATCCAATAGATCCATATTTATCACCCTGTACAAAACAATTCCAAATGGATTAAGGACCTCAAAATAAGGCCAGAATCACTGAACCTGACAGAAGAGAACATGGGGAACAGTCTTAAACTCATTGTCACAGGAAATGACTTTCTGAAGGACACCAAAAGCACAGGCACTAAGAACAACAATTAATAAGCAGGGCCTCATGAAACTGAAAAGCTTCTGTGTAGAAAAAGCTACCATCATTCGGACAAAGTGACAGGCTATAGAATGGAAAAAGAGTTTTTTTTTTTTTTTTTTTTTTGTTGTTGTTTTTCGAGACAGGGTTTCTCTGTGTAGCTTTGGAGCCTATCCTGGCACTGCTCTGGAGACCAGGCTGGCCCCGAACTCACAGAGATCCACCTGCCTCTGCCTCCCGAGTGCTGGGATTAAAGGCATTCGTCACCATCGCCTGGCTGAGATTTCATCTTAAATCAGTAAGAATAGCCAAGATAAATAAAACAAATGACAGTTTATGCTCCTGAGGATTCGGGGTAAAGGGGACATTCATTCACTCCTGGTGGGAGCACAAGCCACTACGGAAGTCAATGTGGTGGTTCCTCAGGAAGCTGGAACTAGATCTCATTCAAGAACCAGCCATACCACTTTCGGGCACATACCCAAAGACCCTTCACCCTACTCCAGAGACATGTGCTTATCCATGCTCATTTGTGCTTTATTTATAAAAGCCAGAAATTGGAAAAAAGTCTAGATGTCCACCAAGAGAATGAACGGATAAAGACAGAAAATGAAGTACATTTACACAATGGTGTATTGCTCAGCTGTTAAATAATTGTGAAACTCCAAATTAAATAGATGAAGCTAGAAAAAGTCATCCTGAGTGAGGTAACCCAGACCCCAAAGAACAAATATAGTATATATTCAGCTATATGTAGATGCTAGCTGTTAAGTCTTTGATAGGCACACTACTATGCATAGGGCTCATGGGGCGGTACTAAGGCAGGAGAAATAGAATATATAGTTAAGGAAAGACAAGAGGGCTGGAATGGAGGGATTAAATAAAGGTGAGGTGAGAGGAGAAGGGTAAGGGAGAGAATGAGGGAAAGGATAGTTAACACTAAGGGGCCATTTGAGGAGTTACATGAAACATACCTATGACAGTAGAAGCTTCTTTTTTTATTTTTATTTTTTTATTTTATTAGTTCAAATTAGGAACAAGCTTGCTTCACATGTCAATCCCTTCTCCCTCTCCCTCCCCTTCCCCCCAACATCCCACCTGCCCCTAGCCATCCCCCCCTCCACTCCTCAGGCAGGGTAAGGCCCTCAAAGGGGGCTCCCCAAAGTCTACCACATCATCCTGGGCCAGGCCTAGGTCCTAGAAGCTTCTTAATATATACATATATAAAAGAAATCTAAATGGAATCAACAAATAACAGAGGAAATAAAGCCCCAACTAGGTATTTCTCGACACCAAATGAAACCTACAGTGACAGGAATGGGTCCTATCCAATTGAGTTGTTGGTCAAAGGGGTCCCATGGAAAACCCCCAAACAATTCAGGCTATTGCCAAGACTAATGGTGGCTCTCCACAAACTGATGATATGGCCCTATTGCTAAAGACAATACCTACATAACTCATAGAACATAGATAAGAGAAGCTGGTACCTACCTAGAGCCTTTACACATGACTAGTGTTCATGGCACTTGAAGGTACAGTACACACTATCAGAGGAGAAATGTAAACACCAACCCAGCTATAAACTTTGGAATCTACAATAGTGACCTGCTTGCATGATATACTGGTGCCAACAGCAGCAGTAACTAACCACTATCTGATTGGATTTAAGGCCCACTCCATGACATTGAACCCATGCCTATTATTGCTTGGGTTGCCAAGAACCTGAGATTAGATAGGTCATGGGCCTAGGGGAAAACTAACTACTGTTCTGCTACAGAAAACAAAACAAAACAAAAAACATTCTGCTACACCCATAAATAAGTACCTCACTCAGCATCATCAGAGAAGTCTCCTCCTGCAGTAGATGGGAGCTAACACAGAAACCCACAACTGAACAATGTGCAGAGAGTGAGAGCTCTTGGAACACTCAGTCCTACATGGGATGTCTCTCTCAACCCTCCCACCCCTGCCCAGATAGGAGAAATGTGGAAGAGGAGGCTTTAAGATTGTGAAAGCCAGAGGGACTGGAAGATATCAAGGAAACTTTCAGACACAACAGGACTGACATACATATGAACTCAGAGTCTGTGGCAGCATTCACAGATCCAACCCAAATGGAGTCCCAGTGCTAAAGAGAAAGTGGACACGAACTGCCATCCCTAACCCAGAACCTATACCTACTGACAACTGCTCACAAAGAAAAAGTAGTTTTCTCCAAGGAGTCTCATTGGGTATACACACTTAGGGAGGCCCCATATCCAGCAGTAGACAACCAACACAAAAAATGAACTCAGTGGTATTTTTGGAGATGTTTTGTCTCATAATGCTTTTGTTTATCTATTATGGTTTCTGATTTTGTGCCCCCCTCCCTCTGTGTGTGTGTGTGTGTATGTGTGTGTATGTGTGTGTGTGTGTGCATGTGTCTACATGTGTATGTGTTTTTGTTTTTCTCTGCCTGTTTGCTTTGTTTTTGTCTGGTTTGTTTGCCCTTTTATTGATTTGTCTGGTTTTTAAAGAGAAAGAGGAAGAAGGCATGGAGTTGGATGGGTGGAGATGTGGGGAAGACCTGGGGGCAGATGAGAGAAGGAAAACCATGATCAAAATATATTGTATGAAAAAAATATTTCCAATAAAAATAAAGAGGTTTAAAGTGGAAATATTACACCAAAAATTAAGCTATAGTATTACCATAACAAAATTATTAAAATGTAAAAGGTTTAAAATGGGATCATGGAAATAAAAAATTATTATAACTAGAACCCAGTCTACCATCTATTTATGCTTCCCAACTTCAGCCAGCCAGCCTCTCATTTCTTCATAAGTCATGTGTGGCTTAGTCAGCTGATCAAATGTCACACTGCTCATGCTATTTCTCTGAAAAGTTGTTAGATTTCTTTTTTTCCCCCTTCTTTGGATAGCTAACAGGCATGGAGACTGTAGATAATCACTCCACAATGAAATACATTTATTTCATTTATAAGCTTTTGTTCCCAAATGTCTGGCTAAAGGACCACCACTGAAGTTTGAGGAGTGTCTGGAAGGGTATACAGGTCTCATCAGGCAGCAGAAGACGAGAAAGTTTGGGCCTTACATTGAGGGGCTCTTTCAGATTTGCAAGTCTCTACAGTTCAGGTCGCCACTATGCCATAGCACACAGTTAACAGTACCACTGGCTAGTCAGGACACTTGAAATACAGCCCACACTCTACACAGAGGCTTGTAGGCTCTGAACTGTTTACCTTGCCTATCTTGTGCCCTTCTGCACTACAAATATGTTCCCAAGAGTCACTTGGGTTTTGAGGAGGAAAAGAAAAATGTTTATTTGCAGAAATTTCCACAGGAACCTATTTTTGAATCCAACTCTGAAATAAGGACACAGGTCCCAGAAAAGCCTACCCTAGGGCTTGAGGAAAACAAAATGTAGGTTTTGTCCTTGACAGGTGACCAAAGGGTAACTTACAGCCAATTACACTAATGTGGGACATGAACCAGGAGGCTTTCATTTCTCCAGGTTTTACTGGTTGCGTGATCCTAATCTCTTCTAAATATTCTCCCCCTTCCCCAAGAGCCTAATGCACAGCTAGCTGGGTTAACAACAGCCACTAAAGCCTGACCTGATAGATGGCTACAGGATAAATTATAAAAATAGGTGAAATTTTCTTATAATTATCCTGTCAATTTCTCTTTATATTGCTACCCATAACAGCAATGCTGAAACAGAGGTTTGTTTTCTGTAGTTGATAGCAATCTTAAGATTATACAACTCATATAGTACTGACATGCAACATTTTTGATTGCACATTAATCGTTGCTTAAATTGAAACAGTCTCATAAGTAAGCAAGCTCACTGGTACTGAAATACAACTCACTGCTTTCCTCAACATGTGATAGTAAACAGGTGGCTAAGATTCAGGTTTAAAGTTGTTTTTTTTTTTTTTTAATCAATATGTGTAAGTGTTTGCATGCATGTATGCACGAGTACCATGTGTGTGCCTGGTGTCCATGGAGCCAGAGGATGGTGTGAGATCCACTGGAATCAGAGTTACAGACAGTTGTGAGCAGCCATGTGGGGGCTGGGAACCACATCTGAACCCTATAAAATAGCAGCAAATTCTCTCAGCCACTGAGCCCATTTTTAGTACATTAAAACAGCTGACCCACGCTAGTGGGAACTCACTGATTCTGGGCTGACAGCTTGGGGAACCTGCATAAGACCAAACTAGGTCCTCTGAATTTGGGTGACAATCGTATGGCTTGGGCAGTTTGTGGGGCCACTGGCAGTGGAATCAGTATTTATCCTTAGTGCATGTACTGGCTTTTTGGAGTCCATTCCCTATAGAGGGATACCTTACTCAGCCTACATACAGGGGTAGTAGGGCCTTGGTCCTGCCTCAATGTGACAGACTTTGTTGACTCCCCATGGGAGGCCTCACCCTCTCTGTGATAAGTAGATGGTGGGTGGGGTGGGGGGATTGCAGGGGAGAACAGGAGGAGGGGAGGGAGAGGGAACTAGGATTGATAGGTAAAATAAAAAAGATTGTTATATAAAAAAAAATTAGTAAGTACTTTCTCATTCAAATGTCACTTTGACCTCAAAGGGAAAGACTGTACAATCCACTAGGAAAACAAAGCACTACACAGGAAAGTCACCAAAATGAGAACATGCAGACCTCTTGTACAGCACTTGTTTAAATTCTATGCCCACTGTGTAGCCTGTGGTGTTTATGGTCAAGTAGTACCAAGTACTACTAGAATTTCATTATCTGAGATAATGTATTATCAATCAACATAACTGGCAGATTGTAAAATGGCAGGCATGAAGGACACAGTGAGCTTGCATGGTCACTATGTACACTTCTGCCAGAATTCCTGAAGAGAATCTCATGTACTAGATGTATTTGAGATGTAGAATGAAGGAGCCAGAGAACCTCTACGAATCAGAAATGCTAAGTGTGGTGGTTCAGGCTTATATGCCAGCACTCAGTAGGCAGAGACAGGATTTCTGTGAGTTAGAGTGTAGGTTTACATAGTGAGTTCAAGATGCAGTGGGTTTCGGCATCAGAGGAGAGTGCTGGGTCTTTTTTTTTTTTTAAAAAAAAAAAAAAAAACTCTTTATGAAAAATATTTCATTTTGTTACCTACTTCCTGTCCCCAGTACTCTGTCTGCATAAAACACTCAACAGACTATTGCTCTGAAGAAAGTAATGTCAAGAAGACATTGAGATCATATTTGGGTTCCTAAATAGTCCTCAAGGATCTTACACATTTCATCTTTAACATTCAAATTATTCCCAAGACTTAAATAAATCATAAACATAACTTACAGTGATTGGTTTTTACTGTCAACTTAACACAAACTGAATTCTCCAGGGAAGAGAGAACCTCAACAGAGGACTTGCCTCCAACAGGTTTGGCTTGGGGAAATGTCTTGAATAATAATTGATATAGGAAGGCCCAGCCAACTGTGGAGAACATCATCCCTAGGCGCTAGGAAAACAATGAGCAAGCCAGAGGGTTCAAGCCAGCAAGCAGCATTCAGCCATGGTCTATCTTCAGTTCCTGCCTTGAGAGCTCTTGCCCTGGCTTCCCTCAGTGTTGACAATTTCTGGAAATATAAGTTGAAATAAACCCTTTCCTCTCCAACTTACTTTGGGTCATGGTGCTTATCACAGCAGCAGAGAGCAAACAGAGGCAGGACTTAAGTACACTATAGTACCAATGTTGAAATTATAATCCAGATCAACTACATTTTGCCTACAAACGTACTGAGAAATCAGATGATTTTTAAGCTACATGCTTCCAAAATCTTAATCATATTCTCTAGATCAGTCTAGATGGCAGAAGAAGATCTAATACTATAATTTGATTCTGGGATATAATCACCACACTGAAAACCTTAAAAGTATTTCATTGGTCTATAAAATTCTTACCTAAAAGTAACAGAATGGGGCTGGGCATGTAGAGCAATGGTAGAACTAGTTATCCAATTATACACAGACTCCAGGTTTGATCCCAGCACCAAAATACAATACATGAATAAAAATGAAGTAAGATAATCTGGTAAAGAAATATCTAGATCAAAATGATCTCAGACTAAAGATGTAAGTTTAAATAAGATTTTTTTCCAAGCCTGGAACTCAAGTAAATGGTAATAAGTTATAGAACCCAATGCTAAAACAACTGTTGATCTAAGTCCTTTCTAGAAATGTAAATTGAAGAAAAAATACCAGAAAACTGCAAGTCACCTTCCACTGAAGTTGTTCTAAAGATAAATAAAAGTTAGAATGAACCCATCAGACTAACAACATCAACATTTTTTAAAAAATGTTAGCAATTTTTTTCTTTTGTGTTCACTGGTGTTTTGCCTGCATGTATGTCTGTGTGAGGGTATCAGAAGCCCTGGAACTGGAGTTGCAAACAGTTGTGAGCTGCCATGTGGGTGTTGGGATTTGAACCCAGGTCCTCTGGAAGAATAGTCAGTGCTCTTAACCACTGAGTCATCTCTCCAACCCAACATCAATATAATTTATGTTGTTCAGGCTGACCCTGAATTCCTGGATTCATCAATGCTCCTGCCTTAGCCTCTGAATTAAGTGGGACTATATATACTGCTACCATACACAGTCAAATTCAGGTTTGACAATTATATTCTTTCTTCAAGAAAAGAACAGTTTAGAAGTACACAGTATTTGATTTGAAAATGTATTAACAAGTAAGTTTTTCTAAGAATCTGGGAACTTTTTGAGTATCACTAAGAACATGCTGGACCTGAAATTGCCCAATGAAATTATGGTCATTTTCAGAATTTTTATTGTGTTATTCAGCAGTATTCCCAATGCTATGTCATCAGATAAAGTTGCAACTTTAAACCAAGTACCCAATCACCATGATACACATTGCTCATTTGAGCAATGAGTTGGGCTCACGTAACTTTCATAAACCAGAAGCATGTTATTTAATAATAATGTGAACTCATAATACAACTGCCTAATGTGTTTGGGTTTAGAATGTGGGTTTTTATTCTATTACAGCAAATTTAATTCTATTATAAATATGTTTGTCCAATCTCAGCATTTAGGAGACAAAGACAAGCAGATCTTTGAGTATAAGGTCAGTCTGGTCTACATAGAAAGTTCCTGAACAGCCAGGGCTACACAGAGAGACCCTGTCCCAAACCCCACAGACAGACACACACACATACAAAAACAAAATTTGTCTAAAATGCCACATTATAATTTGTACCCTTTGCAGTTTATTAAGCATCACTGAAAGAATTTATGTTCAGTATTAATGGCCCTTCTCAATATCAACATTAATAATGAATCAGGCTCCTGGTACTAAGGGCAAAGTCAGCATGGCTGTCCTATTAACCACAGCTTCAAGGGGGAAATTAGTTCCAGTTACAGCTTAAGCCCATCTTTTTGGAGCACTTTTAGGTTTTCTTCTGTTCACTAATGCTATTATTGTTAAGTTGGCTTCTGGAAATAGCTCCAGTTCTGCTCTGGGCAAATTTAGTTATTGTACTAATGTACTGTGTTGGGATTAACAGTAAATTACACAGTAAGGTAAAGTTTCTCTGATAAACTAAAAGCAGAGACCCTGGGGGCATCTCAGGAGTCATTGACTTAGTCTCATAGTATCTGAGACTAGATCTGTATAAAATTTACATCAGTAAACCAAAGGCTGTTTTCTCTTTGTGAGGTACCAAGTGTTTTCCTTTCTTCTGATATTTCTAGATTGTGTGGTTTGTCTTCAAACATCTTCAGTCAGAAATCTAAACACAAAATTAAAGAATAACCATAAGTGGACCTGCCCAGGCCTACATGAACTACTTCAAGGGCCAGCTGAGCATGGTGATATGGATAAAACCTTAGAGAAAGAATGCAAAAATTAAGAAAAAGTGGTGATTAAGCAGTATATTTAAGGGGCTTAGTTAACAGCAATATTCCCTCCTATCATTTTACAACACCATAATCCAAAATCTTCATTTTTGTCTTTAGCATTCACACTGCTTCAGTATCTTACAACTGAAGTATGTATGACAAAGTAGCTAACTCACTGGGGTCAGACTTTCCATGGATGTATGTGTATATTAGCTTTACACTGTGAATTCAGAAGGCTGTATTCTGCCTTCACCTGCAGCAAGAGTTTAGTCACTTGCAGGCAACAATTTTAAATGGTAATGAGTGGAGAAGTCGAGTTTGATGTAGGAAGAAAATTAAAAACTTATCTTTACGTCTCTCACTTTCCTTTCCTGTCACCTTCGCTGTCCTGCTGTTCTGGGAAGCTGGGAAAGGCCAGCATACCGAGAAGGCAGGCTAATAATGTGGGTGGCATGGAAGGAGAAAGAATCACCAAAGCACACTTTGTTATAACACGTCACAAGGATATCTAACATCCTATGTGCTAATTTAAAAGCAGTATGAATGTAGGGAAGGGACTTACTGGAAGGGGAGTGATAGGGTCTAGGGTATGAGGGAGGTAATGGTAACAGTATTCAGAGTGTACTATATGAGACTGCCAGAGGAAATTCAATTAAATGTTTTTAAAAGTAAAGGGCACAAACTTCATCTACCAATCAGGACCAGTTAGACGTGTGGTGAGAAATTAATGAAATTTCTGAGTCAACTATGGGGTTCAATTCTACTTCCTCTTTGTGTCACCAGCAGTATCTAATATCTCATCTGCCCATATTCGAGCTGTTCTCAACACTTCCCCATCTTCCAACAGCATCCACACAGCCAGTTAATTGCTGTCCTAATGATTCTACTCACTGAAAGTGCTCTACCTTCTATATCCTTGTGCCACTCTCCTAGCTCTGATGATCTGCTGTCACACTGCTCCTTGGGGACATGCCAAGGCCCTGCACCCCACAGAACTGTCAAGGTCATAGTTCTAGACTATACATACAACCACAATGCTTAAAACATTAAAATGTCAGTGAGCACACTCTGCAAACTCACCAAGACATAACTTACGGCAACAAAGGTTGGTGCTCTTTATCTCACAGTTCCTCAGTACTGCACTCCCACACCCAACCCCACATTCCTATAATACAAACCTGTATTACTCATCATAATTTTTGACCTTTTATATATGTTCCTCTTATATTAGAAGTCTTTAACCACCTGGCAAATCTCATTTTACTCTTAAGAGAAAGGGACCTCGTCCTGCTTCTGGGCAGGGCATGAAGCCACAGCCCCTTCCCATACCATTGCAGTTATTGAAGAGCCTGGTGTTAATACATTTCAGTTACTAAAGTGAGATGATTGAAGGCAAGACTGCCTTTTACGTCTCTATCACACCAACAGCCATGAATATTACTCCATTAAACTTTGATGTGGAGAGAGTCTATCTGATCTGCTCAATACTAGACTGCTCAATTTTATGCAAATACCATGCCCTTCAATTATGTAAAAGAGAAAAGTCAACCTTACAGAAAACAGTTTGATGCTGAGGTCAGCTTACTTTTCATAGAGTTTGGCCATTTCCAAGTAAAGAGAAAGAATGTCTAGGGCAAGTTCACATTAGCACTGAATAAGCTCAGGCACACACCTTTCTTCAGATTATAGAGCTTCGTTTGTATAGGGTACTGTAATACCTGAAGGTTAAACTACAGGCTGATTTTACAGTCAGCTTGCCAAAGCATTATTGTCATAGTCTAACATAACCACTGCTGTGGTTTAAATGTGAAATGCCTACCACAGTGCTCATGTGTTTGAACACATAGCTCCCAGCTGGTGGTCCTGTTTGCTGGAGGAAGGATGACACTGGGGGAAAGCTTGGCAGCTTCACAGCTTGGCCCCACTTCCTATTTTCCCAATGCTTCCTGGCTGCCAGGCTGGCTTCATGCTCTCTGCTGCCATGCCTTGCCCTCCATGATGGACTCCATCTCTCTGAAGCCAAAATAAGCCCTTTCTCCTTCAAACTGCTTTGGTCATAGCAACAGACGAGAAAATAAGACAACCACAGAAGAAAAAAAAAAAAAAGTGGCTTAATACCCTGCAATTTTCTTCCAGAATACATTACCTGCCTCCAAGATATGACTCAAACTCACTGCCTGCTACTTAAATCCCACACTCTGAAGACGTTTGCATTACTGTACTTCCTCCCGTAAATGTTCTCGTGGTCTGTATCACAGGATCTCTCTGTAACATGTAACATCTTAATCTCTGCAGAGTACGTGCTATTTATCCCAAATACAACACTGGGATAGTGAAGGGCTTTAAAATCACTCAGTTCCCCATTCACCTGACGTTTGGGTCCTCTCTGTAATGCTTTTACAAATATTTGTGCAATTTTTATCTGAGTACATATGGTAATAATAAAATTCTTGTTGAGACAGCACAATTATTAGGAAGTTTATCCTTAAAGTTTTGCTGCTGTATACTCTCTAATGGAAACACAAAATAGCCTGTTGTAACCATTACCCAAGAAAGAAATTGTAGGAAGCAAAGTCCATCTCTTAGACAATGATGATAAACCCCTCTTCCTCAGATTAGCTACTCAAATGGAACTATGTATGCGCTTTGTAGAGACAGAAGGCAGCTGGGTGTGAGAGAGCATGCTCGGAAGTGAACTTTTACATCGTATCCTGTGGTGTGGTAGGGGTGTGTAAGGGGGGGGATTACAAAACAGATGCTTCCTTGAATTCTGGTCACTGGGACTCCAAGGATGAGCACCTGACACACATATCACAGCTCCTTAAGTCAAGCAAATAACATTTTATCTCATGCGGAGAAGGAGTCACACTTACTATATTAGACTTTGACAAACGTAATTTTCACAGCTATGCTTTCCTAAGGGATTTCTCAAGGACACTTGTGACTACACAAGTTTCACTTTGTATGTTGAATATATATATATATGACTTCAACTCACAGCAATTCTCCTGCCTTAGCATTCTGAGTGTTGGTATTACAAGCATGAGCCATGATGTCTGGTTTTGTGCTGGACTTTTAAATGCTGACTCTTCATCCCCACTGTTTTGAAATGTCTTCTCAAGTATATCTATTAATAGCTTGGTTTGAAAAAAGCACATGTACAGCACTAAGTTGTGAAAGAAAATGTATCCTCAGTGCCTGTTCCTAGTACAAGAGGCCAAAGACTTTCTTGTTTTTTAACTTGTGTTTGGGAGGAAGGGCATGCATGTAGATATAAAAGGACAACCTGAGGAAGTTGGTTCCCTTCTCCTAGCATGTGAATATCCCAGAGATCTCACACTTGGCAGCAAGCAACTTTACCCACTGAGTCATTGTTTCACCAGCCCTTTAACAACATTTTTATGTAATTCTATTGCTTGCGCCCTCCATTCTCCCCCATAAGGTGAAGACAACACTCTCGTGGCTGTTGTCTGGATCACATGGTTGCCTTATGATTTAATTGTATCCTATTTAAATGAGAGTTTCTTATATAAACAATTTCTGACTACCTAAAGTCTGCAGCCCCCAACCCTTCAATACTTACTGACATTGCTTAAAAGTTCAATTACTTTGTTTTACTTTTATTACATTTTATTCTTCTTTCATGAAAATTACACCAGTGACCTCGCACCAAACCCTCCATATGTGCAACAGGAACAGCACAAAGTCAATGTTCAACGACTATTTTATGAAGAAATGAAAAGTTAACACTAATGACGGCAACATCTTCAAAGAAAGAATGTCTTGTGTGAAGCGGAGGGTCCTAGGAAAGGTGGACATGCAGTTGGCGAAGGAATAAAGGAATGGAAATTAGATAAGTCACCCAGGCTGAGCATTGGGTGTGCAAAGATGAGGCCCGTGGAGCCACAGCAGGAAGAGATCTGGCTGACAGATGTGTAGGCAGAGCAGAATTATCAGTCTTTTGGACTGTCTCTCATCTACATCAGTCACCCAGTGAGATTCTGGTTGTCACTTAACTTTCATGTACAGACAGCCACAGGGAGACAACATACAAACTAAGCATCCAGGCATCTACTTGGTTTGATGGTTGTGTTTGTTTTTTTTTAATAGCAAGCATTTATAATGAGAAACCTGTGTTTATTGTGAATTTGATAATTAAGAAAATTATATTAGTAGAGGGATACTCCCTGAGCCAAGACACATGGGGTTAGGCCTAGGCCCTATCCCAAAGGATATGATAGACTCTGATGACCCCCTGTGGAAGGCTTCACCCTCCCTGGGGAGCAGAAAGGATATGTGATAGGTAGGGTTTTAGTTGGGGGGAGCGTGGTAGGGGAGGGAGAGGGAACCAGGATTGACATGTAAAACAATCTTGTTTCTAATTCAAATTAAAAAAAAAAGAGAGAAAATTATGTTAGACCTATGTTCTCAATACTCACTGAAAATTCTACCACGTGCCTTCCTCATCAGAGGAATAAAGTCAGTAGACCTTGCTCTAGTCTTTTATTTTACCTGTCATAACCAATATGAGCAATTGCACAGATTCTGTGACCTGGGATAAATGTTTCATCTTTTATAGGCCTGAAATACTTCTCTAAAATAGGGTTAAAAATGAGATGATTCAGTTTCTATTGGGATATTTGCAGAAATGACTGAAAATATACGACAAATTAGCCTGATAACCCATGTGAATATACTAGGTCTGTTTCATTAATCTGAGTCTAAGACTAGGAAATCCGTAAACCCAAACAAACAAATAATAAATAAAATAAAACCAGAAAGCGTTTAGCCAGATAAGGAGAAGGGAATGGGAGGCCCGGGGAGGGCTCCATCACACCTTTAGAGGACAAGGTAACCTGGACTGAGGGAGAAAAAGAAAAATGCTGCTGTCCATAAAGCTGTCCCTTCTGACTTCTGGCAACATTAAGGGAACCTTGCTTTTGTATAGCAGAGCAGCTCAGGAGTCATTAGGAGACATAAGAGGACAACTCAGAACAGCCAGGACGGGAATCTAGGGCAAACTGAAAAGCCCCTCCCCCAATGTAGCTTCCATGTGATTACATTTTTCACATGCATGTGCCACAGGCTTTGCATCTAACACAACAACACAGAATTTTTCTGGTGCGCACAATTATCTCATTCTAAATATTATTCAAAATATGACAATGCGGACACCAGCAGCTCCAAGCACCTGTGAGCAGAGCAGCATTTACTAGCAATGCTAGGATATACTGATTTTCTAAGTCCCTATTCTACTCCATCCTCACAGCTCAAGGACAAAGCCGGTCACAGGGGCCACAAAGAGTAAACTTGAAGATATTGGGCCTATGCACTAAAGAGAAAGAAAGATTTAATTCAGAAATTAGAATAAAATTTTTAAAAAGGAAGAAAGTTATTAAAAACCAACCACTAGTTTCAGTTCCATGACCTATTTCTGGAATATGTTAGATCAGGCAGCTCTTCAGCAGGATGTGTCACAATAAAATAGCAAAACCATGACCCTAGTGAACTCACAGCAGGTTGATTTGCTGTCTGCCTTGACAGTGAATCTGAATCACTCAGAATTTAGCTATTTGTTTCCTATTTAATACTTTTATAAGAAACAACTCTGAGTAGTTCGTTTTACATATTTATCAACATCAAATACACATGGTTCCTAAATTGCACTGAAGATCTGAAAAGACAGCATTGGAGAGTCAGCAAAAGGCTCCAAAAACACTTAACCCAGCAGCCTCCACACATGGAAAGACAGGACAAGCAAAACCAGTGAGTGCCCCAGCAGACCTGAGAATCCCTGTATCCTCAATCCTCATGAAAGAAGCCAGCACCAGGGCTGGGGACCAATCTGTCAATGCCATGAATAGAGGTAGACACCTTACCAGATCTAAACCCACAGGAAGTGAGGAGCAGTGACTTGGCTCTGCACCAGGACTTTGAGTATCTCAGTAGGGATCCCCAGTGCTCCTTATGGACTGGCGCTGCTGCCTGCTGTTCACCAATCTCAGTTGAGGGCACCCTTTAGAGCTCTAAGTTTGTCAGTGGTTAATATAACAAAGACTTTGAACCTTTTTATTCTTTCAGAGGAATATGTCTTAAATGCATCCAGATATACTCCTTAATTATAGAAAAGAAAAGCATTCATCATGTTGTTATTCACATAAGACAAAGTGAAAACCCCATTTTCAAGTCAGAGGTGAGTGAATGCCCGTTTAACCCTTTAGAGAGGGGTTGTCCTTCTTTTCTCTAGTACATCTGCCTTGGACTTTCTTGAGAGTTTTGTGCTCTGGGAGGTAAGACAGCTGGTCACTAAGACCAAGCTAGGCCAGGCCACTGTTCCTTTGCAATGTGAAAATTCTTCTAAAAGATTTTGATCACACTTTATCACACTTTGTGGATTTATTATTTGTTATGCCAGAAATCTGAACAAACAGGATTTTAAGAAACACACTTACAAGTATACCCACCAAAGCCTACAACATCATGACAGACATCCACTTACAAATACTGCCTTGCTAAATTGAAGTTGGTAACTGGAAAATAGTAGCTCATTCACAAATAAAGTGCAGATTTAGTGCCCTAAGTAACTACAAGCAAGGACCATGATAAGCACATTTCATCCCAATACTGTTTTAGGTTGCTAAGATACAGGGTAATTAAAACAACAATAATACCACAAATACACATGATTTGACTTTATAAACCTTAAATTGCTTATTGATTTTGATTAGTAAAAATTTTTTCTGAGTAACACAAGGTTAGCTGGAAACAGTGTATAGTTATTAAAGAGGCTCTCAGGTACACATGTCTAGTATTGTTGAAAGATGTTTATTAAAGATAGTATGTACTCATATTACTTTGTATATTATAAAAAATTAATACAAATGCAGAATACTAAAGTCAACTACAGCTAATACCAGAAATCCACAAAAACAATTAGGCTTGAAAACTATTAATGAAATATAGCATGAGTCCTTGACTAATACCAGGTTAACTAATTTCATAATGTTCAAAAAAAAAAAAAAAAAAAGCATAGTACTGTGACCAGTGACTGTTCCTAGCTCTTTAGGTAGCCACTGGCTCACCATATGAACACCCAAGAGGACAACATGGTTCAAGTTTGACTGAAGTGCACATGCAAAGCCTCTAATTGCAGCCCTCCCTGCAGAAAATAAAATGGCAGACCAGCTAAACTCAGGGTGCTAGTGCTGGGGTTTTAATGGCTGAAACATGACACAAAAGAAGTCTCCAGAGCATACAACTGTTTTTGTCTTACACTTTTATATTTTAGGGCACAGTTTGCGGGAAGGAGATACAATGCTGCTTTACAAAGGACATAGTAGTCCCTTGTTTGAGCTACCAACCTCTGAGCCACGAGGAAAAATGTCAGTCATCCATTTGTTAAAACCCAAATTTCCTTCTGTGGCTTACAATATGCAACACACATTTTAAGTAGCTGTGGACAAAAAGAAATAACAGTAACAAAGGAAGCTCTTGAACAGCAAAGCCATGGTTCACCCCTCCCTGATAGAGGAGCCTCCCATCTGTCACTATAGTACTGTCACATTGTTTCCACATGCTCTGGCCCTTGAAACACTACATCAGCATTACACTTAAAACATGTGGTCGAGCACAAACCTTAATTTGAGCATGATCTACAAATGCCGCTGACAGGAGTCATTTCTCAAATAAGAACAAACATTGAGCCCGCTGTGGCCATGGTGAATTTCAGTAAGAACACTGGTGTAATTCACTGTAGAAGCCATTACAAGATGACTGTTTGCCACATTCAAGATCACGGTACACTTTCATAAGCAGGAAATATTTTTAAAAATTACAGGATAATTCCAAAACCTAATTGTACAGGCTGTCTAAAAAAGACAGGTGTGTAAGCTTTTCCGGGGGGGGGGGGTGTCTTACCAAAGAGCTTAGGACTTCCTTTCCTTGACCACAGACAGAGAGATGATATTCGCACCAAATGCCGTACAAACTGGATATGCAGTGCCATGCTACTTACCCTAGAAAAGCTGATTTATTCCTTGTGGTTACAAGTCACAAATGGCTGGAGCACAACTCCCGGCATTTGTTCTTCTAGTGAGCCAAACCGAGTCTCCCGATAGCCCAGTGCACTGCAGATAATCTCACACTGCACAGGCTTCCCTGCTAACCCCACGTTCCCAGCCCAGCAAGGATAATCACATTCCGGCAGCGGGGAGTGAACAGATGGTGGATTCCATGGTAACCAGCCCTCCTAAGGCGATTGGTAGAAGTATATGACTCAGGCTTACTGGGTAACAATCGTGGTCTTTGTGTTCCAGCCCTGCAAAGCCTAAGTGAAGAAGTGTGCACAGGGCTTGCTCAGCAGGTGTTTAGCTATTTAAACCAGGCAGTACAGACCAACTAAAAGCTTTCTGCAAGTTGACCCTTGCCAGGACAAAGTCCTAATGTTTCAGATAGGCTGTGCTGCTCATTCAGGAAGAAAGGTCACAGAAACTTAACTGCACAAACAAAAAACTTCAAAGTTTACTTGCAAAACCAAGATAACACATTGCAGAAAATGAAGCTATATCAGCAAGTCATTTTCTCTGAATTATAATCCACCTCAGACCTGAAAACTGGTTTTGTATTTTTAAGGATTTTTAAAACAAATATATTTAAACATATAAAATATCTTATTTTGGAAATAAAGTCAAGTTTTCAAAATAAAATCTTTTAGAAGGAAATTATGATTTATTTCTTGTTCTTTATTGAATGGGAGGAAAGGCAGCAGAGATTTTAAATCTAAATATTCTTAGAGTCTTACTCACTCATGATTAGCTTGCAACATCTTAGTTTTGCTCAGGATGACTTTAGTTTGTTTCTGCATGCTCTGGGATTACATGCTGACTCAGCAGGAAAACTGCCCTGTGCTGTTCACTAACAAGTGAACATAATCCTAGGAAAACCCTAATGGCTACAAAACCAAACATACCACACAAAAAACACACACTGGGATAATTCGTGCTCATGAACACTCAAAATATTATAAGAAATAAACTTTTAAAAGGACAAGACAACAAGAAAGATGAGAGTAACCCTAAAAAGAAAATGAAGCATACACTGTAACACCACTGTGGGTTTAACTGTACCAGACATTCCAGAGTTCCCTTTCTTGACACAAAAAAGAAATATTATACAAATATTAAAGGAAAAATATACACACTACTTGTGTCTGTAATAAATTTATCCCTGTAAAAATAATCAAGCAAGCAGGATGCTGGTTAAAGTGTCAGAAGTTTAGTTTCAAAAAGAAGAAAAAACCACACACACACAAGAATTAATACCTTTTGAAAGGCAAAATCCATCAGAATTTCAGTAAGACTTAGTTTACAAACAATGACTATGAAAAGAGTAGAAACATAGAGATAAAGAAATATGGATAAACTGGGCAAAAACAGCATAAACTCTTATTACAAGAAACCGTTCAAAGGAATACAGGTGTCAAAAGATACATAGATCCACACGACGATCCCAAGAAAAGAAGTGGCTATTCAGTAAAGCTTCAGTACAGTCACAAAAAGTTTATGTTTTAAATGTATTTATCCTTTCAACTTCAGGTATAATATAATGCATTTGATCATACTGCCCTCATTATCTGCTCTTATAACCCTTTCCTTGTTGGAAGTTTTTTAAAGAAGATGGAAATATCAAAGAGAATTTTATGCAAGAGAAGTAATGGCATAACGGTTAAAATCCAAGCATTTAAAACTCATTATAAATAAATACACTCATGATGCCCAAACCTATTACTCTGAGACAAAGCCTGAGAATTGCAGACTCTTAGGTCTGCTCACCTATTGACTCTCTTCTACATGTGTAAAAAGCAGCTCACACATGACACTTCAAAACCCTGCTTCTGATTTTCTACTCAAACCCAGTGTTCTCCTGCAGCCTTCTGTGGTTATGGAAACGGTTATGGAATAGTTCATTTGTCTGTGGCTGGTAATCTTGGCTCCAAGGGGCTTGCACAGTACACACTATCACACAGACTCAGGCTGGCTCCACTATGGCTGCAGCTATCCTTGCTGTTCATCCATGTTGCAGGCATCCCCAAAGCTCGGAGGTTCTGCAACTGGGTTATACCTTCACCCACAGCTTCTCCTAGGCTCTCTTGAGGGACTCTGCCCCTGCCACATTGCACCAAGCCTCAACTTTTCTCCATGATACCTTCAATCCTGGGCTTCTACTGCAACTGAGGCTGTACTTTCAATGATGGCCTCTCCTGGCCTCTCTTCAGGGACTCCAGCCCTACCACACAGTGCCAAACCTCAGCTGCTCCTCTTGACTCCTTCATGTCTTCAAAACCAGCAACACTTGGGTGACTCTACAGGTTACCTGCCAGCATGAGATACAGTCTCTGGACCACAGCTTCTGAATCCTGACCCTGAGGAAAAATCCCCAGATTTATGATCTCCAGTGATGCTGGTTTCTTCTTAATCAGCACTAAATTCTCAGCCCCATCTGACCAGGACAAATTGTTCCAGTAAAGCAACGGTTTCACTTTAGTGGCTCTTAATTCAAAATATCACACAAACTGATTGAGTGTTTACGTCCCTCTAAAACATCACACTCAATGCCTTCGTTGTCTACCTCTTTCACCCCTTTTATCGTCTAAGCACCCACAGAATGGCCTACTGAGCTCTGAACACTCAACCGCTTTTCCAACCCAAAGTCCAAATGCCACAGCAATCCTCCCGAAAATCAAGGTCTGGCGTGTCAGAATAATATCCTTTGATGTGCTACCAATTTCTTACGGGGCTTTGCTATTGCTCTGATAAAACATCCTGATTAAAAGCAGCTTGGGAAAGAATGGTTTTGTTTCATTATAGCTTGTAGTTCACAGTCCAGTTAAGTCAGGGCAAGAACTTGGGACAGGAACCTAGAGGTCAGAACTGACAAAGGCCATGGGGGAGTGCTGCTTGCTGACTTGCTCTTCACGACTTGCTCAGACTGCTCTCTTACACAATCCAGGACCACCCCCAGGATGACTTAAACTTCTGACCCTCCTGCTGCCATAGTGTGTTTGCTGGAGTTACAGCATGTGCCAACACTCTGTGTATGCGAGGTTCTAGGGGTTGATCCCAGAGTCTAAGGTATGGAAGGCAAGTCCTCTGCCAATGGAACTGCATCCCACACATCTAATTTGGTGTTTTAACAGAGGGCAGTGTTTGAGAGAAAGGACTCCCTCTTGCACACATATATAAAGAAAGCCATATACAGATACTCCATTCTGCTCTAGGATCAAAAACCAAATTGCTATTGCTAAAAATAGCATCATCTTGGCTTAATTCTCACAACAGGTTCAGAAACAGTGTAACTGTGCTTACACTCAGCCTCATTTATGTGTTAACCCAGGAAACCCAGACACACACTTATTTATCTCCACTCCTATGCCATGGTGTGTATATGCACACAGATGTGTATACACACACACACACACACACACACACACACACACACACACACACACACAGTGTATACACACACATGTGTTTATACACATGTGTACACACACAACAGCAGTAAAATTTTTATATTTCAGAATGAAAATGATTTCAGAAGCCTATTCTACAGTTGTTTTTTGCAAGCCCATAAGCTAATACACATGTATTAGAAAATATATTGAAAAAAATCTAAAGTCATTGGTATAAGAATCTATAAATTTAGAGAAAGCAAATAACTATAGAAAAAAACAGTGGTAAACATGAAAATTAAAACTATACAATAGAGCAAATAAAAGAAGCAAAAGGTAATCTCTTGGAAAAGCTTAATAAAATTGATAAATCCCTATTCAGGAGTTAGAAATGAGAGGAAACAATACTGTTGCTTAGATTCTACACAGTTGTAAGTGACTTTATGTCAGTGAGTCCTGCAGCATTTACGAAACAGATGAGTTTCTCTGAGGGCCATAGGGTAGGATCCAGTAGGGAACTGCTAGCATGAAGAGGCCCTGGATTTACTCTCTGCCGTGTGTCCGTAGAATGTACATTGCTAGGGAAGCAATACAGAAGCACAGACCATTCAAGCTGTTCTCAGTCTGCTAAACAAATTGAATTTGTATTTTAAAGGTCTTCTATCATGCTCTGCCCTGATGCTGACAGACAACATTTGAGAGCCTGTCAGGCTGTGGTCTGTGAGCAAGTTAGCACAGCACTCTTGGTCAATGCTTGTCCTCCATAATTGATTAAATGACATGGTACAAACGGAGTATTTTCCCTGGGAAAAACAACTAATTATTAACTAATTCTTTCTTTAATTCTGAATATTTCATCTTCTCTCTAACTTTGTTAGAAAATGTGAGTCCCAACTAGTGCGAGAGAGCCTCAGTTTTGTGTTTGTGGGAGAACAATCTGTAGGAATCTATTTTCTCCTTCCACTTGAGTCCCCGGGATAAAACATGGGTACTCAGGCTTAACGGCAAGTGCCTTTATCTGCCTAGCCCTTTAGCTGGGCCATGTTTTTGTTTGGATTTTATTTTTTAATGGCAAGAAAGTTTTCCAACATTTATTACTTCATCATGGTAAGAACCATCCTTACATCGCTTACTTATGCTAACATTTACTTAAAGATTAAATTAGTTACTAAGAAAGACCAATGAAATTTTAGGTGAAAAGACAAGTGACCCTTGCCGTATATAGATTATGTGTAGATTACGGAACATATCAAACAGTACAGTAAAAAACTGTTTGGATGAACAGCTACATTGATACTTTCAGCCCAGTTGGAGAAACCATAACCTAAAACCCCATAATCTTTTACTGAAGATATTTACAGGAACATTCTCATTTAGAAAGAACATAGTTTGCTTACATTCAGCAATATGGGGCCATTTTTGTCTTTATTCTCCCACAAATGCCCACTTAGTAAAAACAACCACTCAGAATGACTGACAAATTCTCACATATGTGCTGTCCTGAGAGCACTATACTAGGTGGAATATGAAATAGAAAACACAGAATGTGCTTCAAGTAATTTAAGTAAAATCACAAAAAAGAATCTGAATCTAAATTGATTCTGGTAGTGTCAAATGACAGAACTCTCAGTCAAAATAACAGAGGTGCCACCACTGAAATCTAGGGGTCTAAGGTGAGCATTGTTAATAAACGGTGACAATCTAGAGGACAAGAGTCTTTCTTCTATTGCAACTGAATTATTGAGAAGTGCCCAAGTCATCACTAATCTAATAAAACAAGGAAAAACTTTGGTCAGAGCCTCTTGGATTTGTGTACTTACAGGTTTTCATAACCTGCGCTAAGGTTGCCTTATAGGATGGAGTTAGTATTCCATTCACAAAGACAGAGAGAGCAGAGAATCAGCCCTCATTCCATTTTCCTCAAAGGTCCTGTCTGCAAATGTTCCTTCTGTATTCACTCCACCTTCCACTACAAAGAGGGCCCAGCCTGGTGGACACAATAGGAAGTAACAGTTTAAGAAAAAGTAAGACTCACAATTTCAAATGTTTAAAATCTGAGTGCAGTATCTACTCTTGTAAATCCCAGGTCAGTTACTATTGTCATCCTAAAATCAAGAATTTAGTGTGATGGGGTTCTGCCCTAAGGTACCTGGCACAGCAGCCTAACACACCACTGTTCTTCTCAAAGTTATTCATAAGCCAAAACTGCAACAAACAACATGTACTGCCCTGTGACAAAACACCCTAAAGCAACTGAAACTGCAATTTCCAGAAAAACTTCAGTAGCTTGAAAAATAATATACTATTACATGACAGAAGGAAAAAAAATGTCACACAAGACCCACATACACTGCAGTCCTGGCTTTGCAGGACAGTAGCAGTGGTGACACAGAAGAGCCCCAGAGCTTGGCCAGCAGGTAATGCCACACATACTGCAGGTATACTTTTCTCTCTCTTTCTTGCGCAGCAAAATTTACCTTTTAAAAATGCTTTTTTTCTGAACATAAACATTAACCTAGGTTAGTTTTGTTCTGTGTGTTTGGTTAGTCGGTTAAATATAAAAATATATATATGATTACTAAAGTAAAATACTGATAAAATCTGGGCAAGTGAACTAGACTTCAGATTCTAATAAATCATATGTGATTTCCCAAAAAGCCTTGAAGAAGGAAAATATAATAATAACAGTAATAATAATAATAATAATTAATAATAATAATAATAATAATAATAATAATAATAATAATAGAGTCTGGTCTTTTGAACTCACTTCTGTTGCTATTGGGGAACACAGTTGTACTATGAACCACAGAGAAAACTGCTGCTCTTTCAATTAGATCTTGGGTCATGAAAACAAGAAATAGCACATATAAAAAAGGAAAAAGGAAAAAAGAAACATGCAGCACAGAACTTTCTGATGAAGATTTGCAATATCTTTCAGCCACAGTGGAAACAGGAGGAATGCTCATGATCAGTAACACTGAGTTAGGTGTTAACTGTTGTGTTAAGGTATGGTAGATACTAACATTAACATACCAGCAACTCAGTCTATAGATTCAAAGAATTCTGTTGTTGTAGCCTGAGATCGTTCAGAAACTGTGGTCAGAAAAGGGTAGTACTCACCACACCCCATAAAAGATTCCTTTCAAATAACAGCCAGTAGCACTTGTTTCTCTTCCAATCAATTTCTTTCTTGCCTCTTGAGGAAAGGGCATTTGGAGGCAAAATTTCTATCAGTCTGTAGTTAGATAGCAGGCATGCATCTTATGTTGGACATGACAAATATAAAAATAACAGGAACTACAGAATTGTTTCATAACGGTCCTAGTTGTGAGAGTTGTGAGGACACCCCAAAGAAGGACAAGATATATTTCAAAACCCCTAAAAAATATTTCAACATGTGGTCAGAGGGAGAGAAAACTGTGGGTGGGATAGGAAGGGTGACTCTGGCTAGCTGCATGTGATTTAACTATAGCAAGCCATTAGGTTTATAACAAGCTATCCTTTAAAAAGAAGTCTTAGGCTGGGCTTCCAGCTCTGTGGTACTAAGCTTGCTTAGAATGTACAAGGTCCTAGGTTTGATCTAACACACACACACACACACGCACGCACGCACGCACGCACGCACGCACGCACGCACGCACGCACGCACGCACGCACGCGCACACACGCACACACACATCTCTCAAAGAACATTAGGATCTTTTCACAGGTGCTGGAAAGAGCTGAGAAATAGAATAACTAATTCAGAGCAATGTGACTATGTTCCCCAAAGAAAAAGGATCTTCCAGGTTTTTCTCAGGAACAAGTAGGCAGATAACACTGCAATATAAGTAACTCTTTGCTAAGACACATAAGGATTTTAACTAAAGATGCTACTCCTGTTCTGTGCAAAGATACTATTACTGTTTAAAATCAATCATTATAATATAGGCTTCTTAGAACACCCAAAGAGTAACCAGTCACAAGTCTACTCAAATTTTATACAATAATGTAACCCTAAATTCACTTTCTTTGTAATGTTTTAATGTTATAGTCAGACTCAAACTATAGTATCTAGATTCAGCTCAGTTTCATAATCCTTTTAACAAATTACTGCATTTCTGGAAGAGAATCTGATAAAAATTATGCACCACCTTCAAATACTTGAGGAATTTTGATGAGTACAGCAAAATAAACCCTTAAAATAACTTATGAACCAGTAAGTAGAAACATAGAGGAGACCAGCTGGAGAACTACAGCTGAAAATCAGTTGGGACCTTTTGGAAATTCTCCTGTTGTGTTAAGATGTGGGAGATACTACACACTAACATCAGGGAGTTAAGTTCTATGCACTTCAAGGTTCTCATACATTTTCTCACTGCAACTGTCAATAACACATATGAACAGAGAATTTAAAGGGTGTATTTACTGTTACTGTGTATGTGTATTAATGTGCATGGGGGGGTATAGGTGTACACATGCCAGTGAGCATGTGTAGGGATCAGAGGGACACTTGGTGGAACTGGCCCTATGCTTCTGTCTTTACCTGGGCTACAGGAATAGAGTCAGGTTGGTAGGCTCATGCTACTTCACTTAGCCACCTTTCTTAAGCATCCCCGAATCCAGTGTAATATTTCTAAGAGGTGGTGATTTGAGAGCTAGTAGTGTACCTGTGATGATCATGTGAACATTGTCGAAATTATGAGCTTTACAAGTTGATCTCTGTGAAGTGAATGGTGTTACAGCAAATTCATATAGTATGTCCACCTGAGGGCCTGATGCTTTCCAGACTTTACCCACTCAAGCCCCCAAGCTCATCCAGGTTAAGTAATTACCGGGGTACAGGAAGTACTGACAATGTGCTCAGGCATGTGTCTATGAGAAGTCAGCACTTTTGGATCCCTCTTCGTAGCTCTGAGGCATGTAGCAGGAAACTTTAAGATGACCACATGACAGTGTACTGCGGCTGAACTGAAATGGTCTTGCTTTGCTGTTATGTTTCACAGTGAGGATCTTAATGAGTATGTTGGTCCTTGGTTGGTTGGTTGATTGGTTGGTTGGTTGGTTAGTTTGTGGTTGGTTGTTGATTGGCTGGTTGGCTGGTTGAAGATAGGGTCTCACTTTGTAATCTTGGCTAGTCTGGACTTGGCTGCCTGCCTCAGCCCCTAGAGAGCTGGGATTAAAGGCATGTGTTGCCATGGCCCTTGTGTTTTTACCTCCTTTTCAATGTTTCAGCAGTATGGGAAACAAAAAGAGAGAATGAATAAATATTTATTTGAAATATCTCATAATGGTTTAAAACATGCAATTTTATAGTAAACAAAATCCTACATTGTAGTCAGGTGGTGGTGGCATATAACTTTAATCCCCATACTTGGGACGTAGAAGCAGCTGGATCTAGGTAGAGGTCTGTGAATTCTAGGCCAGCCTTGTCTACAGAGTGAGTTCCAGGACAGCCAGAGCTACAAAAAGAAACCCTGTCTTGAAAAACAAAAACCAAAAAATCATACATTGTAGATGTTTTTACAAATCTTTACCACTGACTGTACCTTTTCCTTGTTTAGGTACTATGTGGATACAGCTGTGGGAAAATGTTGCCCTGGGTACAATTCCTATGAATGTGTGCTGGCTTCTACATTCAAGGCTCATAGCTTCCCACAGTAGATGCCACAAAACCAAATATAACTCTAAACAAAGTAATTTTGACCAATTTAATCATATATGTTTAAATTTCACAGAGGTTTTAGGACCCAAAATTTCAAATTTGTCCAATGCTACAATTAGTAACCCCCAAAGTTAGGAGCTAAATACAAAACTTCCTGGAAGGAGAAAAGCAGAAGTGAAGGGTAACCAACATCCTCACATGACAAACACTGTCATCAGTTACAGCTGTAGAACTTGACTCCTGGGTACCTTTGTAAGAAGTCTCACCATGAGGCTTCATTGGTCTACTTCACAGTGAGGGGCACAGCCCAGACAGACAAATGGCCCCTGAGCACCACAGTGAGGGGCACAGCCCACCCACAGACAGACAGCTATCCCTGATCATCACAGTGAAGGCACAGCCTACAGACAGACAGGCCCTTACCACCACAGAGAGGGGCACAGGCCATTCACAGACAGACAGCCCCTTGCCACCACAGTGAGGGGCACAGCCTCCCTCCCCCCAGACAGCTCCTGACCAGATCGTCCTGGTTCTGTTTTCTTGCTATATTTGCTATTTGGGCCTGACAAATTACTTACTACATCATGTGGTCCTCTTTATAACTTAATTCCTCAGCATTTCCTATTTAATCTCCTTGTAAACTTCACACCCAGCCTAGGGAACAGGGGCATCTTAGCATCTTGAAACCCAGGATGCACCCAGTGAGTTGACTTGATCTTAACTAGCTGGTTTGCAATGAGAAAAAGGAGAAGAGAACTGTCACTTCCTCAAGGTCATTTTGATGCAGAAATAGCTTTAGGGCTTAAGGTCAGCTTGCACTTCCTCTGTGGTGGTAAGCCACCCCTGGGAGGTCAATCACTAGCAGCAAACAACACAAAGCCTAGGGTATTTAAAACACTCCAAAATGATTTCCTTTCCCCCTAACAAGTATTTCCTCCTTTTACCTATCTCCTATATATGTTATATTGTGATTTGGAGAAAAACTGTAACTGCTTTGGTAAATAAAGATATAAAAACTTCCCTTTTTTTTTGACATGAAGCAAGTATTTCAGTTCCTTATTAAAATATAGAATAGCCTCAAATTCCAATAGTTGCAAATATTTTAATTTCATTTTTGATGATTTCATATAAGCATGTAGTATCTTGTGACATATCCCTCCCGTTCCTCTTCCACCTGGCCCCTTTCTATTAAACATGTCTTAGTTTTTTGTGTGTGCACATCTCGTGTTCATGGTTACATTAGCCACATCTTATCAAGACAGTGTTTCGTAGGATGCTTCCCTCATCCTCAAGCTCCTAAACTCCCTGAATCTTAGAGGGGATGATACTGATGCTCTGCTAGCGGTAAGCATTCAACACTCATTCATTCTCAACATTCTGACCAGTTCTGAGTCTCTGTATTAACTCTTACCCACTATAAATGGCAATACTTTTAAAAACACATGTTAAGTACATTTATTTTCTTCAATTTTACTGGAAAAAGACCATTGCTTCTTGGCTTACAAATCCTAGGCAGTTCATTTAAAACTGTGTGAGTATCAACACATGTGTTACCTGTCATTGCAAACAGGGTTCCTTACAGTAAGTAACTGTAGTTTCCATGGTGACTGAACTGCTCTGCCTCTGGGATATATAATAAGGATATATAATAACACTTGAAATACAGCTCATGTGACTAAAGAACTGAAGTAAACATTACTTTATTTAATTGAGATTTAACATTTTGAATCACCTGGGTGGTGGTGGTGGTGGCACACGCCTTTAATCCCAGCACTCAGGACACAGGAGGCAGAGGCAGGGGATCTTAGTGAGTTTAAGGCCAGCCTGGTCTCCAGAGTGAGTTCCAGGACAGCCAGAGCTGTTACACAGAGAAACTTTGTTTTGAAAAGAAAAACATCAAAAAAAAAAATTGAATCATCACCTGACTAGTGAACAAGAATGGCTTCTCTAATGACAAGATCTGTCTTTTTGAGGGTTTCTCTGTGTAGCTTTGGAGCCTATCCTGGCACTCGCTCTGAAGACCAGGCTGGCCTGGAACTCACAGAGATCTGCCTGTCTCTGCCTCCAGAGTGCTGGGATTAAAGGTGTGCGCCACCAACGGCCGGCTAAGATCTGACTTTTTCTTTAACTTTGTAATTTGAAATACTTAACAGACTGGTAGGATGCTACAGAAACAGTTTGTAGAGATTCACTCGGTTTTCTCTTATGATTATATCTTATACAACTATAGTACAACATCAATATCAAAACTAGCTGTTAGCATAGGTACAATGTGCTTAGTTCTATGCCAGTCTATGACTCGGGTACATTTTTAGGCAACATAATGAGCATGCAGCGTGACATCACTTCCACAAAGAGCCCCTCTTGACTCCACTTCACTCGGGTCCACATCCTGCTTCCTTCTCTAACTCCTAACTAATCTGTTGCCCATCCCTGTCATTTCTTCATTTACAGTGTTACATAATTGGAATCATATATGGACTTTGAGAATGCCTTTCTTTCCACGATGATCGTTATGCCTTTGATAATTATTGGTGGTGGGAGTGGAAGAGCACAAGACTGCCATGTGTGGCTGTGCCACTGGTGACTTAACCATCCACATTCTAATGAAGATGAGTGTCCAGTCTTTGCCCATTCACACATGAGTGTCTTCATACCTCTATTTGTCCAGTTTAAAATAATATCTTTATGCTGTTTGACCATCTCCTTTCACTTTATACTTTTTTATTTTACTGCTGGGGAATTAAACCCAAACATTGAATATGCTGAGAATGAACTCTTTCACTAAGCCATACAGTCGCATGAAAATTTAGATAATTCAACTTATATGTTTTTGGTATTTCAGCTTAAGGTCTTTTTTCTAAGCCACAGGTAATATATATATATATATATTTTTTTTTTTTTTCTATGTCTTTTTAAGGCTTATACTTTAAGTCAGATATGGTGTATACAAAGCACATAGAAGGCTGGGAGCCTGAATTTGAACCCAGCCTGGGTTTTATATCAAATTTCTTCCACTGAAAATGATGACAGTTTTAAGTTTATGTTTTCATCAAAGACCTCTTTGACCTAACTTTTGCATAAGGTTCATAGAGGAATGTCTGCCCCATGGCCCAGACATATGAAGGTAGCTACAAACGAACACCACTGCAAAGTTAACTTGTATTAGGACAAGAGGAGGCTTGGTGACTTGATTATGTGGCATTTATTTATTTATTTATTTATTTATTTATTTATTTAATTTATTTATTTTGCACCCTGATTGAAGCTTCTCCTCTCCTCCCAATCCCCCTCCCCTCATGCTCTCCTCCCCTCCCCTCCACTAAACTGGCCATCTGACCAGGGAAGATTCCAGTGGATTCCAACTCGGCCACATAACCTTTGACCTCTGGTCTGCCCCAACTAAGGGATGTGCTGGGTTAAGGATGGCCCAGAGATAGTAGGAGTAGTCAACCAATGATTGGTACAATCTGAGACCCAGGCCACAAGAGTAAGCCCACCCCTGACATTGCCTGGAGTGCCAGCACACACAGGCTGGCTGGTCCAGAGTCATGGGATAGAACTGAACACAACTGGAGTGGAAAAAATGTCAATGTCATGATGTATAATAATATTCTGCTATTCACATAGATTGGTGCCTAGTCCAGTTGTCATCAGAGAGGCTTCATCCAGCAACTGATGGAAACAGATGCAGATACCCACAGTCAAACATTAGGTTGAGCTTGGAGAATCCTACAGAAAAGGGGGAGAAAGGATTAGAGGAGCCAGAGGGGTCAAGATTGTGTGGTTCTTCATCATGACCTTTGTAGATGGTAATATTGTGTCACTAGGTCAAAAGGTTACACATGCCTACAAAGTTTAGGTTGAGTGGATTTAATTTCTTTCTTCCTTCTCTCCTTCCTCCCTCCCTTCCTTTTTTCCTTCCATGGCCATGGGTATCCAGTGGGAAACAATTTATGCAATGGATCATCTTTCCTTGATCTTAATATTTTTGTAATTTTTCATGTAGCAATTTTCTGGGTTTTGTACTGTTTTATCTATCTACCCCTCTTCCAACACCAGTTCTGAACTACATAAAAAGTCTCAAAATTCAATACAGCGATTCCTCACACACTGTTCTTTTTCAAGGTTGTTATGTAGTTTCTGTGCCAGGAGCCCAGCCAGAACATGGAAGACTCTGGGGCCCCATAAAAAGGCCTAACATCCGGATTGCTGGCAGAAAACAAAAACAGTCATGCAGCAAAGGCAGATAAAATATCTTCAAGAAAATTAGAGAGATTTCCCAAATCTAGAGAAAGAAATGTCTATCCAGGTGCAAGAGGTCTACAGAACACCAACTAGACAGGACCAGAAAAGAAACTCCCCACAACGTATGCAAATTAAAAGATTAAAAATACACAATAAAGAGTGAGTAATAAAAGCTGCAAGAAAAAACATCAAGTCATTTATAAATGGAGGCAGTCAGAACAATACCTGATTATTTGGCAGAAACTTTTAAAGGCAGAAGCCAGTTCAAAAAGATCACCAACCAGACTACTATGTTCAGCAAGGACATGGACTGGAGAGTTGGCCCAACGGTTAAGAGCATTTGATACTTTAATTCCCAGCACCAACATGGTGGATCAGAACCATCTGTAAACCCAGCTCAATCAATGTCTTCTTCTGACCTATGCAGGTACCAGGCATGCATGTGGTACACATGCAGGCAAAACACTCAGACGTATAAAATAAATGTAAAGAAACTGTTTGTTTCGTTGTGGTTTTTGGTTTTTCAAGACAAGGTTTCTTTGTGTAGCTCTAATTGTACTGGAATTTGCTCTCTAGACTAGGCTGACCTCAAACTCACAGATCCGCCTGCCTCTGCCTCCTGAGTCCTGGGATCAAAGGTGTATGCCACCACCGTCTGGCCTGAAACTTGTTTTAAAAAGATGAAATGCATTAGAAGTAACACCAGACTCTTAAAACAATAAATAAAATTAAAGGAGAAAGACTTTCCATGATAAAAAGGAATTTATCACCACTTAGCCAGCTCTAAAGATTGTCTTTGGGAGAAAGATAAACACACTCAAAAGGTCACAGGGAATCCATTAAAAAAAAAAGTCAGAACAGTTCATCTAAAGAAGTGTATGTAGCTCCCACTGTCATCTACACACCAAAGCCTAGTTTCAGACTTGCAGCTGTGGACCTTCTCTATTTGTGAGAGCCTGGCCTAGCTCTAGACTGTCGATTTAGTTGTTTAATTAAGCAATTCATCCACAGGCTTTACGTGGCTTAGCTCATCTCATGTATCTCCTGCATTGGAACAATTTAAGGAAGGCCAGATTGACACATCAGACACACAAAGAAAAAAGTCCACTTGCCCAGGTCAAATCGTAAATACAAAAGCAGCATGAACAACCTAAAGAATTTGCCTCCCATGAACACACGTGTCCTATCGAAGCATGTTCTAAGTATCACTTCAAACACAGGAGTGATAGCCAGGAAAGTACAAATAACACACTTGAACAAAATAGCAAAGGGAGTTGGGTGTGGTGGTGCATGCCTTTAGTCCCAGCACTCCAGAGGTAGAGGAAGGTGGATTTCTGTGAGATTGAGGCTAGCCTGGTCTACAGAATGAGTTCCAGGACAGCCAGGGTTGTCTGTCACACAGAGAAACCCTATCTGGGAAAACCAAAAAGAGAAAAAAAAATAGCAAAGAGAATTTGGGGTTTAAAAACTGAATTCAATAAAGGGACAGAAACACTGAAGAAAACAAGGTTGAATTAAAGGTGGAATTGAAACACTCAATATCCCAACCAGAAAACTAGGGGAAAACCTTACCTGTAAGTCAAGCAGAGACAGCTTGTTAGGGTCCAAAGATACAGTAGAGGATCTAGACAAAATATGCAAAAAAATAAAATAAAATAAAAACAACTTTAAAGTGAATGATAGGATCCTACAAGAAATACAGACAATCCCAGGTTAATGGCATAGATAAGCTTTTTTAGGAAGTCAGAGAAGAAAATGTCCCCCAAACTAAAGAAAGCCACACCAGTACAGGCACCAGCACACAGAACCCCAGCCAGACAAGACCAAAAAAAGAAGCACCCAACACAGATCATGGTTTAAACGCTACATATACAGAGCTACAGCACTGAGAGCTTGACGAGAAAAAAAATACAAGTCACATATAACGGAAAACCCATCAGAATAATACCTAATTTCTCATTAGAAACTCTAAAAGCAAGAAGGGCCAGGAGTAATATACTCAATGGCCAACCTAGACTACAGCTGCCAGCAAAACCACCTGCCATAGTTGAAGAGAAAGAAAAACTTTTGATCTAAACAGCCTAAAACAACAACAAAACAAAACAAAAACCACAAAATCGATAAACAGAATACTGAAGCAATACTTCAAATTGACGAGAAATAAGCACAGCCAAGAGACCCTGGGGTGGGGAAACAAATGAAGAAATGAAGTTATAATTTAATGAAAAACAAACCACGACTGAGAACACAAACCAGACTGCAATCTAAATACATTTTCAACAATAACTCTAAATACTAACGGCTTCAACTCTCCAATCAACAGACAGGGCTAGTTAATGGATAAAGAAACAAAACCCATCTTTCTGTTGTCTACAAGAAACTCAGCTTTAAAGATGGACATGGCCTTAAAGTAAAAGGATGGAAGAAAAGTATTCCAAGCAAATGGAATCAAGAATCAAGCAGGGGGAGGGTGGTGGTGGTGGTGGTGGTGGTGGTGGTGGTGCACGCCTTTAATCCCAGCACTCAGGAGGCAGAGGGAAGCAGATCTCTGTGAGTTCGAGGCCAGATGGTTTACAGAGTAAGTTCCAGGACAGGCTCCAAAGCTTCACAGAGAAACCCTGTCCCTAAAAAAAAAAAAAAAAAAAAAAGAATCAAGCAGGCATTGTTATCTTGATATCTGACAAAATAGATTTCAAACTAAAACTAATTAATCAACCTCTGGAGCACCCACCTTCAATAAAAAAGAATACCAGTGGAATTAAAGACATGAATTAACACAAACCCAAAAGTAAGGTAATTTCAACACCTCACACAGGTCATCTAGACAAAATAAATAAATAAATAAATAAATAAATAAATAAATAAATACTTCAGAAGTAAATGCCATCTTATATTAAATGGACCTAGCAGATATCTACAGACTATTCCAACCAAACACCAAAAAAATACACATTCCACTCAGCAACACATGGACACATCTCTAAAAATCCACCACATCCTGTGACACAAAGCAAATGCTAACACACAGAGAAAAACTGAAATAATTCCAAGTGTATCTGAACTTCATAGAATAAAGCTTAAAACTGATAGCAAACAAAGCTCTGGTAAGTGTGTACACTCATGGAGATCGAACAACTCACTAATACATAAGGAGTGAGTCAAAGAAGAAATCAAAGTGTTCTTGGAACTAAACAAACATGAAAACGTAACAAGCCTCTGATGCACATGATAAGAAGTTCTAAGAGGGAAATCCACAGCTCTAAGTGCCTACATTTAATAATAATAATGAACAGAAAGAGCCCACAGAAATGACATAATGATGCAGCACAACAACTTGGCAAAAGAACTAACCAAACCCACACACAGAAGATGGCAAAAATTAATAAAAATCAAAGCAGAAATTAATGAAATAGAAACAAACAGAAACAAAAGAATAAAAAGATTTGATGATCTAATTGTTTGTTCTCTGAGAAGATAAAAAAGATAAACAGACCCTCAGCCCAACTAAACAAAAGAGATAAAGAGATCCAAATTAAGAGAATCAGAAATAAACAGTGACACAACAGACACCAAGAAATACAGTGTATTATAAGAGAATACTTTTAAAACCTGTATCTTATTAAGTTGGAAAAATCTAAAAGAAATGGATGAATTCCTTGATTCAGACAAAGTGCCAAAGGTGAATCAAGAGTCCAACAATATAAACAGAGCCATAACACAGAAGGAGATCCAAAGAGTAATAAAAAGTCTACAAACTTAAAAAAAAAAAAAAGTCTAGGTCTAGATGTATCCCCAGTAGAATATTAGCAGACTTTAAAATCAATCCTTCTTAAACTCTTAAAAAATAAAGAGGGGGGAGGGAAGAGGGAAGGTGGGAAGAGGGAGGTGGGTTGGTTTACTTCAGGCCTTAAGACCCAGCATAGACTGCTGTTGCAGTTCCCCAGAGAGCAGCTCCTCTAACACTGGACAATTATCCCTTGGAGTCCTGTTAATATCTATGTTTCATCAACATTCAGCCCAGGGCCACTGCAGGCCTTACAGTGTTAGTTCCCTGCCCAGCAGTGGTAGGCCAACACAAAAGGTACGTAATGGTATCTTTTGGAGAATATTTTTTGTCCTACATTGCTTTGTTTGGATATTTTGTGTGTGTGTGTGCCTCACTGGACTTTAGCTTTTACATTATTCTTTAAGTGATATGAATTAAGGAAGTCTCATAGATCCAAGAATTACAGAATATTAGCTGGCAGTCTCCCCACAAAAGAAGAGTTAAATACTCAGCAGAAACATGAGCTTTGAGTCACAATACTTACATTGCACTTTCTTTCTGTCCTCTCTGCCTTCAATTGCAGCCATGGCCTCATGGACCAGCTG
Organism: Cricetulus griseus; assembly: GCF_003668045.3. Classification (NCBI taxonomy): domain Eukaryota; kingdom Metazoa; phylum Chordata; class Mammalia; order Rodentia; family Cricetidae; genus Cricetulus; species Cricetulus griseus. Next base: position 72,961,889 of record NC_048597.1, on the reverse strand, counting down.
GGGACTGTCACAGCCTTTACTCCAACCTTACAGCTACACATGGACCAGCTAGGGGTGTGTCACAGCATTTACTCCAACCTTACATATTTCATGATGTAAAATTCCCTCCTTTTGAATTTGGTCTTGTATATTTTACCATGAAAGGTCTTTAATAAAGGTATAAAAATTAACTAAGGATGCTGGTGGCATGAGCCTTTAATCCCAGCACTCAGCAGGCAGAGGCAGGCAGATCTCTGAGCTTGAGGCCAACCTGGTCTACAGGACAGCCAAGACTACACAGAGAAACCCTGTCTGAAAAACCAAACAAGATAAAAATAAAAATAAACTAAGGCAACTAATTTTTCAAACTATAGTTTCATTCCATAAATGGGTTTGATAACAATAAAAAATTAAGACTGTTAAAGTAAACAGAATATATACATTTACTGCAGATACACAAATATACACAGCTTCGTATTAGGTATGGTTACACAGTGTCAAAGCCACTGTCTAAATCACAGGAACTGTCTGCTCAAAACCAAATGGAAAAGCATTGTATATTCTGTTTCTATAGTCATACTGCTGTATAAAAACCTATTGCCATGACAAACAAGAGGAAGACAACTTAAAAAGCTGGGCTATGTAAAGTTTTTCCTCTTGTTTTGGTTGTATAGCAAACACATGTCACTAAAATATTCTTAAGAAAAAATAATACAGCTATAAGAGTCACTAGGGAAAGTGCAGGCAGGTGCAGGAAGAAAAGCATCTATGCTTTCCACGTATCGTTCACTTATTTAATCCACACAGACCAGAGCAATTGCTCCTAGCTCCTATGACATGAATGATGCCATAACAGTCTACCGTCTGCCATTTGGAGTATGGAGTACAGTCATCAGCACATGTTGATCTGTCTACATTAAGGATTATAGGTAATCAAAGACAGAATCTGGAACATCTAGTTGCTAATATCCCCATAGATTACAGTTTAAGCAACAATGTGAAAACAGCTACTAGCATGAACTAGAATCCAGGGAACAAAACTGATCTGTAGTTAGTCGTGAGTTCCTAGGAAGGTCAGTGTGTGTGTGTGTGTGTGTGTGTGTGTGTGTGTGTGTGTGTGTATTGTAGGTGCAAGTGAAGGGGTACATGGATGTGCAGGAACATATGGAATGCAGAGGACAACCTCAGGTGTCGCTCAGCAACTGTTTTCCACCATTTTTGCTTGTTGTTTATGTTGAAAAAAGATTTCTTGTTGATCTGCAGTTGCAGTTTATCCAGTAAGCAAGGTTGGTTGATCAACAAGCACCAAGCCAGTGCCTAACACCTGGCCTCTTTCTTTTCTTTTATGACATTGAGCTAGTTTGTTTTTATTTTGAGACATGGGTTCCAGAAATTGAATTCTGGTCTTCCAGCTTGCTAGGCAAGCACTCTGCTGACTGAGCCTTCTTCCTTGCCCTTCGGGCCTCCTGTGTATCTACACAACGGGGGCTGCAAGGTCTTGCCTCCTTTGCATTTACAAAGTTTCCATAGCTAAGATTTTATGATGCATGCTTTTAAGTGACAGTCCTAAGGAACACATTTCTCCAGGAGAGGTAAGTGACACAGTAATACACTCTTGCCCTGGGGTTCTGTGACTGGCCACTCTCTACCTCCTGGGCCCAGATACCACTGACAGGCTTCCTTAGCCTGCAGGCCAGCCTGAAATACTTGCCTCTCCATTGCCACCTGGTGGCAGCAGGGTTCACAGGCTTGAAGATCAAATGCTGCCTTTTTGTGTCACAGACAGGTACCTCCAGCTTTTCATTCCAGAGCAGAGGAGGACAGATCCCAAACACAAGGAATTGTTTGCCCTTTGTTGTTCCAAAGCTTGTCTTCCTGAAGACAAACTTCATTTCCAGATAATTCTCCCAATCAGAAGCATCCATTTTAAAAAATGGAAAATACATTGCACATAGGATTTTAAAGAAGCTGAAAGAGCCATGAAAGCAGAAAATTGCTTTCTCCACTAGTACACTCAAGGCTACTGGGCTCAACAACTCCAAGCGGACAAGGGGGTCTGTGAGTTAACACATGAGCTGTGCAGGAGTAGAAGCAGGTCATGGTCAGGATCTCTGTCAATAGTCATCACTATACTTCATGTGTCTCTGAGGTCATTGTCCAAAACACTTCAGAACTTTCCTTTCATGCTATCGTAGCATAAGGAACCTCCTGGCTTTAGGTAAAGATAAGACCCAGGAAGTACTTAATAAAATCTTTAATCTGTGTTTTTAATGTGTTTATGGTTTTGTGCATCCACGTGGCGTGTGTTTGTGTGCATGCTGAAGGGCAAGAGGAGGACATCAGATGCCATGCTCTGTCATCCTCTAGGTTATTTCCTCAAGACAGGGTCTCTCGTTAAAAATGGAGGTGGCTAGTCACAAAAAGACAAACATGGTATGTACTCACTGATATATGAATTTTAGACATAGAGCAAAGGATTAGCCTATAATCCTCTTCACCAAAGAAACTAGGAAACATGAAGGACTCTAAGGGATAAATGGTCCCCAGGAATGGAATTGGCATGAACTCCTGAACTAATTGGGAGCATGAGGGTAGGGGGGAGGGAGCTGCTACAATAAGAGCAAGAAAAGAGGAGTAGAGGAGAGGAAATGGAGGGGCAGAAATATTGAGTTGGGGAAAGAATAGAAGAGAGAGAGCAGGATGAGAGATACCATATCAGAGAGAGCCACTATAGGTCCGAGAAGAGATCTGGAACCAGGGAGATCTCCAGAGACCTACAAGGATGACATGATCTGACAATCCAGGCAATGGTGGAGAGGATAACCTAAAAGCCCTTCCCCTAAAATGAGATTGATGACTTCTCTTTATGCCATCCTAGAGCCCTCATCCAGTGGCTGATGGAAGCAGAGACAGACATCCACAGATATACACTGAGCTGAAATCGGGAATTTAGTTGAAGAGAGGGAGGAATGAAGAGTGAAGGGGTCTGTACCAGGTTGGAGAAACCCACAGGAACAGTTGGCCTGAACAAGGGAGAGCACATCGACCCCAGATGCTGTCGGGGAGGCCAGTACAAGACTGATTCAGATCCCTGAACATGGATGTCAATAAGGAGGCCTCTGCATTCCAGGGAGCCTCTGGTAGTGGATTAGGATTTTTCCCTGGTGCAAGAAGGGACTTTGAGAGCCCATCCCACGTGAAGGGTTACACTCTGGCCCTGGACACATGGGGGAGGAGGGATGGGGGTGAGGAGAGGGAGAGGGAGAAGGGACTTACATGTGAAACAAGCTTGTTCCCTAACTGGAACTAATAAATAAATTTTTTTTTAAAAAAAAATGGAGGTGGCTGGCAGTCAGGACCTAGTGTTCCTCCATGCCCTGCTTTTTATGTGGGTGCTGAGAACTCTCCTTAACCCACAGTTCCCTTTTACTTTCCTGGTATCTATAGTTACTCTAGGTTATACACACATATCTAAAAGTTTGGAGCTAGGATCCAAATAAGAGTGAACATGTGCTGTTTGTCTTTTTAGGTCAGCACCATCACATTCAGTAAAAGATTTTCTGGTTCTATCCATTTCCCTGCATTTTTTTATTTCATTTTTATGTTCAGACAAATACTATTTTCTAGTTTCTCATACCTTTCTATTAGCTTCTACTTTCATTCAAAATGGAAGAGCTGTCTGGGTGTTTCCTCTGGCTAGACAAAAAGAAGGCAAAAAATCTTATATGTAACAACTCATTTGAAGTTGTTTTTTCTCCCAAGGATAGGAAACACTGTGACAGTTTGTAGTTTTTAACTGACTTATTAGGAAGCAGAAAAGTTTAGAACATATGGAAAGATAGAAGCCTCTGTTTATTGAGCATCAGTTCTGCTAGACACTGAGGGGAGTTGGGTTTTGTTTGTTTGTTTTGTTTCTCTTAAACATGTGAGTTATCTTGTTGAAGAAAACTTACAGACTGATACCTAATGATAATATGGTAGGCATCCTGTTGGATAATGAATGGTAAGGGACTGCCACCTTAGCCGTCATCTGTGGGTCACTCTGGAGAGCCTCTGACGACCACCTCCATGGATGGCAACAGGAAGGTAACACAATAAATCATCCGCTGTTACTAAATAGCAAAGTACTGCTTGCACATGTTGGTAGCATTCTCTCCCTTACTGCCACCAGACTTCTCACTAAAACCATAGATGGACCCCAAACATTTTTGCAGTTAGATTGTCTAGAATTGTATCTGTTTTGAAGAAACATCTGGAAATTTAGATAAAAAACAAACGTTTCTGTTTCCTTTTGTTTTTAGGCCTAAAACGTGTTATGTAGTCCAGCCTGGCCTCAAACTCACAGAAATCCTCCTGCCTCTGTTTCCCAGAGTGCTGGGACTAAAGAAGAATACAAACAGGCCTGGCTCAAGTTCAATTTTAAATAAAAGAATATAGTGTTCGCTCCCGAATGAAAAGCAAATAGAAGAAAGCAAAGGCTAATGCAGAGTAGTGTGAAAATGACAATGACAGAGAAGGCTAGCAGACCTCAGAGACTATGAATGGATGACAATGAAAGCTAGCTGCTAAAGGCAGAAAATGAAGATGTTAATATTCTTAAAAGCTGTTAGCTGTATTCAAAGAGAAGACAGGGCTTTTCTTATTTTCATGTCAAAATTTGCATTAATGCAAAATAGCTTTAAATATTTATGTTACCACATAAGCATAATGATGACTGTACACATTACAGGCATTTGTTGTTTAAGATGGACACCCAGACAAAGATAAAATAATACTAGGATAAGAATTTTTAAAAGTGTGTTAGACAGTGGGTTAAAAGATCTTGATGTCCCCTCCCCAAAACAAAGCCAGGAATTGGTGGCACACGCCTTTAATTCCAACACTCGGGAGGCAGGCGGATCTCTATGAGTTCGAAGCCAGCCTGGTCTACAGAGCGAGTTCCAGGACAGACTCCAAAAGCAATAGAGTAACCCTCTTTTGGAAAGAGAGAGAGATAGATAGATAGATAGAGAGAGAGAGAGAGAGAGAGAGAGAGAGAGAGAGAGATCTTGATGCATCCGTAGTTGATCAGGAAGTTTGCTTTTTTGTTTTATGGAATCTCTCAGTGCTCTATAAAAATGCAGACTCATAATCCACTTGTGCTAAAAATCACAGCAGATAAAAGATTACCTGGTAAAAGCTGTCAGAAATAGAGACATACTGTGGTATTTTTTCCCACTTCTGAGAGTCTAAAACTAAAGAAACCATTTGAAAGACCTATTACAAGATTTTACCTCTTAGGAATTATAGAGATATGAAAACCTCCCCCCCCTTTTTTTTTTGGTTTTTTGAGACAGAGTTTCTCTGTGTTATAGTCCTGGCTGTCCTGAAACTCTCTTTGTAGACCAGGCTGGCCTCAAACATACTGAGATCTGATTGCCTCTGCCTCCCAAGTGCTGGGTTTAAAGGTGTGTGCCACCACTGCCTGGCAAAAACCTTCCTTTCAAAGAAAGGGAAAAAAAGTCAACAAACATATTTACATCAGTTGTAATCCTCCTATCTCAGGTTTCTAAAAGCTGAAGATACAGGCATGCTCCATCACAATGGAAAGCCATTTTAATTACTTGAATATTTGTGGGTTTTCCTACATGCCTTTGATTAAAGACTAATGTCTCCAAAGTATTCTTTTTCTATTTGAATATTGTATTAACAAAACAAACATAAGTGTATTAGTATCTTGAATATGATGATTAACTTATAAACTTCAGACACAGGGACAAGTAACACATACCAGTGACTGTACTTGATTCTTGTGTAGAATTAATATATTCTTACACTGAAAACTCAATAGTAATGATAATGGTAAAAATTTGATAGTGATTCTATTAGGGAAATCAGTCATTTTCTTTACCTTAGCTACTAGTATTTTCAAATACCATTATTAATACATCATGAGAAAGAGCTACCATACAAGACCTAAACTGAAATACTGACTGCAATATATTCTAATCTTGGGCAGTGTGATGGGTAATTCTAATAACAGTATCTAAAACTAGCAAAAAGACAAGCCTCTGGGCCCACTCTGAGCAACTATCTATTTTAGATTAACCAGAGCTCTTGACCTGGACACATGGGGAAGGGCCTAGACCTGGCCCAGGATGATGTGGTAGACTTTGGAGAGCCCCTTTTGAGGACCTTACCCTGCCTGGGGAGTGGAGGGGGGATGGCTAGGGGCAGGTGGGATGTTGGGGGGAGGGGAGGGAGAGGGAGAAGGGATTGACATCTGAAGCAAGCTTGTTCCTAATTTGAACTAATAAAATAAAATAAAAATTAAAAAAAAACAAAACAACAACAACAAAAAACCAAATTAACCAGAGCTTATGAGGCATTTTCTTAAATGAGCTGTATTATTGTTATAATAATATAATACAATATATTAGCATGTAGGGGAAGACCCCCCTACATGTGAACTATATTTTGGGGCAGGATGGGAAGAGATAGCCCACATAGGGAGAACCCTTTGCCTGCTTGCCTTCCTGTCTCATCTACTGACCTTGAGTTCATCCATCCACTGCTACAGTTGCTGCAGCTGATAAAGGAACTCAACTTCTTGGGCCATTGTTTTAGTCACTGTTCTATTATAAAGAAAGCATTTAATCGGGGGCTTGCCAACAGTTTTAGAGTGTTAATTCGTGATCATCATGGCAGAAAGCACACAGGCATGGTGCTGGAGCAGTAGCTGACAGCTTTATATCCTGATCTGCAGGCAGCAGAGGGAGGGAGGGAGGGAGGCTAGACCTGATGTGAGCGTTTGAAATCACAAATCCCTAGTGACACACTTCCTCCAACTAGGCCACACCTCCTAATCCTTCTAATCATTCTCAAATAGTTCCACTCCCTGGTGACTAAGCATTCAAATATATGAGCCTATGGGGCCATTCTCATTCAAAGTACTACGTCAATCCAAAGTGGACTGAAGAGCAGTAGCCCTCCCAGCTATCTTCCAGGCTGTCAACATCAGACTGGGACTCCTGAGATATGTTTCATGGACTAGCCAGATGATAGCTTGTAATAAATCTTATATAGATATAGAAACATAGACAGATTGATTGATTGATAGACAGACAGATACACAGACAGATTCATTATATCACTTCTGTTTCTCTAGAAAACCCTGACTAATACAGACTTTGGTACCCAAAATGGAGCCCTTACTTGAACAGATTAACACATGTCCTGGTACACAGTATGCAGCTATTGATCTAGCAAATGGTTTTTCTCCATACATGTTCATAAGGACCACCAGAAGCAATCTGCTTTCATTGGCAAGGCCAGTGGTATACCTTCTACAGTTTTACCTCAAGAATATATTAACTCTCCAGCTGTGTCATAACTTAGTTCAAAGGGATCTTGATCATCTGTCTCCTCCACAAAATATCACATTGTTCCACTATATTGATGATACTGTGCTGACTGAACCAAGTGAGCAGGTGGTAGCAATCACTTTGAACGCATTGGTAACACATACACATATCAGAGGATGGGAAATAAATCCAACCAGACTTGAAGGGCCTCAGCGAAATTTTTAGTTCAATGGTGTAGAAAACACAGAGATATTCCTTCTAAGATGAAGGATAGGACACTGCACTTGGCACCTATCACCACCAAGGCAGAAGCAATACCTCATTTGTGTATATCACTCTGGCCCATAACCCAAGTGATGGGAAAGCTATTAGTTTGAGTGGAGCCTGGAATAGGAGAAGGATCTTCAACAGGTCCAGGCTGGTCTACCATTGGACAATATAATCCTACAGAACTGATGGTACTTGAGGTGTCAGTGGCAGATAGGGATATTTTTGGAGATACTGGCAGCCCCCATAGATAATCAGAGAAGAGACCTTTGAAATTTTGGAGCATAGCTCTACCACCATCTGCAGCAAACCAGTCTCCATTTGAGAAAGAGCTCTTGGATTGCTACTGGACCTTAGCAGAAACTAAATATTGACTATGGGACACCAAGTTACCATACGACCTGAGCTACCCATTATGAGCTAGGTGCTATCTGATCCACCAAATCATGAATGACATAGAGCATGCACAGCAGTGATCCATTATCAAATGGAAGTGGTATATATTTGATCAGGACAGAGCAGGTCCTGAAGACACACGCAAGTTACATGAAGAAGGGCCCAAATGCCTCTGATTTCTACTCCCATTCCAATGCCATCTGCTTGCCAAGTATGCACCCATAGCCCTCATGGTTTGTGTCCTATGATCTGTTGTCTGAGGAAGAGAAGACTAGGGTTTACAAATGGTTCTAGGTGTTACACAAGTAACACCCTGAAGTGGACAGCTGTAGTATTATAACTTCTCTCTGAAATAACCCTGGAAGATGCCAGCAAAGGGAAATCTTCACAATAGGCAAACTTCGGGGAGTACACATGGTCATACAGTTTGTTTGGAAGGAGAAAATGGTCAGATGTGTGATTGTTCACTGATTCATGGGCTGTAGCCCTGGCTGGCTAGATGTTCAGGGGCTTGGAGAGAGTGTGATAGGAAAATTGGTGAGAAAGACCTCTGGGGAAGAAGTATATAGATTGATCTCTCCAGATGGGTGAAGGATGCAAAGATACTTTTGTCCCATGTAAATGCTCATCAAAAAGTGACTCAGCTGAGAAGGAGTTCAATAATCAAGTAGATAGGATAATCCATCCTATGAATAGTCAGCCTCTTTCCCCAGCCATCCCTGTCATTGGCCAATGGGACCACTAACAAGTGGTCATGGTGACACAGATAGGGGTTACGCATGGGCTCAATAACATGGACTTCCACTCACCAAGGCTGACCTGGCTGCTGAGTTCCAGATCTGCCAACAGCAGAGACCAACACTGAGCCCCCAGGATTGAACCATTTCCCAGGGTGACCAGCTAGTGATCTGATGGCAGACTGACTACACTGAATCACTTTCTTTGTGGACAGGACAATGCTTTGCCCTTACTGGAATAGACACATATTCTGGTTATAGATTTGCCTTTTTCACACCTAATGCTTCTCCCAATACTATCTATGGACTTAGAGACTGCTTTATCCTTTGTCATGGTATTCCATACAGCATTGCTTCTGACCAAGGAACTTATTTCACAGCCAAACAAGTGTGACAGAGGGCCAATGCTCATGGAATCCACTGGGCTTAACAGGTTCCCCGAGATCCTGAAACAGCTGTTCTGATAGAATGATAGGATAGCCTTTTAAAGACACAGTTACAGCACCAGTTAATAACAGTCACCTGGAGGGCTGGGGCAGAAGTATATAGCTTAAACCAGTGTCCAATATATAGTATGGTTGTTCTCATAGCTAGGAGTCACACGTTCAGGAATCAAGCGGTGGAAAGGGGAATAGTTCCACTCACTAGCACCCCTAGTAATCCCCTAGGAAAATTTTTGCTTCCTGTTCCCACAACCTTAAGTTCTGCTGGCCTAGAATTTTGGGTTCCAGAGGTGGTGTGATGGTTTGAATATAAATGGGCCCCACAGACTCCTATATTTGGATGCTTAGTCATCAGGGAGGGGCACTCCTTGAGAAGGATTAGGTAGGGCCTTATTGGAGAAAGTGTGTCACGGGGGGTTGACTTTTAGGTTTTAAAAGTGCAAGCCAGGCAGGGTACAAGTTATATGATAGGGGATATTTGAAAGGGGGGGTTTTGGGGGTGGGGTAAGAGGTAAATAGAGAAAAAGGAAGAAAGTGAGTAAAATAATAAGGATGTCTGATAAAGACATAAGCAATCATACTTTTTTTTTTTTTTTTTTGTTTTTCGAGACAGGGTTTCTCTGTGTAGCTTTGGAGCCTATCCTGGCACTCGCTCTGGAGACCAGGCTGGCCTCGAACTCACAGCGATCTGCCTGCCTCTGCCTCCCGAGTGCTGGGACTAAAGTCATGTGCCACCAACTCCTGGCAAGCAATCATACTATTAACTATCTAAAAAAAAACTATAATACACCTAATTCTATGTATAAATAACATTTCTCATCTGGGCTAACAATGCTCCCTTTAAAGGCCACCTAACAAAAACTGGACATAAGAAAACCTCTTTTGGGATACTCTCTCAGCCTAGACACATGCGGGAGAGTCTAGGCCCTGCTTCAAATGATATGACAGACTCTGAAGATCCCCCACAGGAGGACTCACCCTCCCTGGGAAGGAGGGGAGGGAGAACTGGGGTTGACATGTAAAACAAGCTTGTTTCTAATTTAAATAAAAAAGAGAGAAAAAAGAAGCCCTCTTTTGAGGTCAGGGCTTGTCTAAGAGACTCCCAAAACATACAGCCTGTTGTTATTGCCTCCAGAAGAAGAAAATGAGTTCTTATTGCTGAAGACATCATGCACTTCAGAAATAGGGCCCAGAGGTCACTGAGTCCTGACTGACCTGAAAAGCTTCCTGCTGGAGCATGGTACCAGAAGGCACCATGCAAACTTCCAAAGGAGGGAGCAGGGAAGAGCCCTGCCTAGGTAAGACCCTGTGAACCACGGTAGTTTTGAGCATGGCATGATAACCCTTAGGATGCAGTCCTTGTCCACATAAAGGCCCATTGTCCTAGAGGTAATTCCCACTGGCAACCTACTCATTCCTAAGCAGTGCAATAAGGAGTAGCATTTATGTAGGACAAAGTCAAATTTGTTCAAATCCTGTTTTTATATCACCAATGTAGCAAAAATAAAAGTGGGAAATCTTAATGTAGGTTTTTATAAACAGTGGGCTCACACAAACTTGTTTTTTAAAAGCCATGTTATAAGTGCTATGAAGAAGGGACAGAGTCTTCATGAAATACTGTACTTGGTCTTTTATTACCCATCTAAGTGATCATAGTCCATCAGGTGCAGGTTTTCCCGTGTCTTTGAGGACTTTTAAACTCCCTTCACACTCCATTTGTCCTGTACTCTTTCACGTCCAGTTCATGAACACACCCAAACATCTCCAGCTGGTGAATGTTTCAGGAAGGTCATATTCCTGTGGGAATTTACCAAACCAATGATCTTTGCTCTCTGTTTCAATCTTCTAAGCTTCCATGGAAGATATTCCGGTACACCAACCACACAACTGACTGAAACACCATCTCAACCATATCTGATACACAACTTGATAGAAAACACATTTTTATAATAATTTTTTACTTTTATCTATTATAACAAGAATATTCAAGCCAGTCTTGGTGGCACACACCTTTAATCTCAGCACTCAGAAGGCTACACAGAAAAACCCTGTCTTGAAAAACCAAAAAAAAAAAAAAAAAAAAAAAAAGGAGGAGGAGGAGGAAGAAGAGGAGGAGGAGAAGATTATCGTCATCATCATCGGGACTGTGTCACACAGAGTTCAGACCAATCAACCATCCCACACATTTTCAAAAGTTGGGGAGGAAGAATCCTCAAGGGCTTTACAAACCACCAGCCCTCAAAAAGAAACTGATTCTCAGCTTCCCAAGCCCCCCTCCTCTGCTTCAAAGTGTCTTTTCTCTGTGTGTCTGGTGTGTGTGTGTGTGTGTGTGTGTGTGTGTGTGTGTGTGTTACTTCCAGCAAATGCTTTCCTTCAACTGCTGGTTCTGTGGTGCTTGAGGTTTCTCGGCTGCTACCTGTTGCATTACAACATACACTTACAACATGCAAGTGTATATTGCATTACAATATACACTCCTATTCCAAATAGAGGAATGAGGGCATATTGAGAAAAGATGGGACTAAGGGACGACCAAAACTGAGCAGGGCAAACATCAAACCCTGTAGACTATATGCAGTATTTAGGACTTTAGCTTCAAAGAGCTCATACATTTCACTGTGGTGATATTTTGTTTATGATCTAATAAAGCTTGTCTGAAGATCAGAGTGGAGAGCTAAGCCACTTGTTAACCACACACCTAGTTAAGATCTAAGCCACTAGATAGCCACACATACGTTAAGTCACTAGTTAGCCACATACCTAAGCCACTACTTAGCCATAGAGGACAGGCAGTGATGGCCACACATTTAATCTCAGCATTCGGGAGACAGAGGCAGATGGATCTCTGTGAGTTCAAGGCCACCCTGGGCACATGAGAATGAATCAGTCTGACCTTCAGCTTTAACCCCAATATCTATCTCTGGGTTTTTATTAAAATCAACTAGAATTCATGCAACACTTCACCCTTCAACTTTGCTGCCTGCTGGACTGGTTCCACACCCTATCTGCAGTTCTCCTTGGCAGGTTTCTCACAGCTCTGGCATCTCCAACATCTTGTGGGCTCCAGCAAAACCCAGGTTTAACTTTCACAGTCTCATGAAATGGCCTATCACTGCTTCACAAGAACCACACAGCCATGTACTGCCTGGCCTCAGCAGCTCTCTGAAATTGTGGAGAGTAAATCAATGAGGCCCCTTTCTCTTGCATGTTTCATGCCTCCAAAGCCAGTTACACATAAACAACACTGCCAAATTTGGCTGCCAACTTGGGGTAGACTCTCACCCTCTTTCAACCCATTAGCAGCAGCTTTTGTATGCTACAGCAATTGCTTTCTCCTCTCACAACCTGTAGCTCAGCTAGGAGCAGGTCTTACCCTGAAGGCACCTTCCCAAAGCAGGAAATAGCCACTTAGAAGCATTAATTCCCTTACTATGCTTTTTTCTTTTCTTCTATTTCTTTAGCCCCATTTGCTCTTGACCATAGTGCTGCATAAGGGTTATCAGTGATAAGCATTTCGTAGGCTCAACATTACTTACTCTGTCTTGACAGTTCCTCTGCCAAAGAAACTAGCACATTTCTTTTTAATTGGGCCGAGTGTAAATTTTTAGGACAAAGGCAGAAAACAGGAAGATTCTTTGCCAAAATAGCACATGTACTGTCTCTAGACCAGTTGCTAATAGAAACCTTGCTCCCTCTGAAGCTTCTCAAGCTGGGCCTCCACTCTTCCACCTCTGGGTTTACAGTAAGAAGCATTGCTGAGAAGAAAACAGTATGGATAGACAGCTGAGAAATGTAGATATATTGTTAAAAACTTTCCAGAAAACAGCAGTTGCTTCTTGTACCCACTTCATACAAATGTTTGCAATGCCCCTCAATGAGAAAGTCTTTAGGGACAAGGCCCTAAAGACTCAAGGAGCAAATGGTTAATTTAAATTTCAATCCATCAACCGTTGGAAACTCCAGATAATTTGGCTCTGGAAAATCACTAAAACTCTCTTATCAGTCAATCAACCTTGTAGAATCTTTACCAACTAGTTAAACTTCACACACTAGACTTTTTTTTTTCCCCCTGGAACCGTTTACGGCACAATATTGTCATCAATGCAGGTACTTCATAGATAACAGGAAAATGAAAGTAATACACTACTTTAAATGAGGATCAGCAGGAACAACAGCAAGTAGGTAGGAAAGATCTCCTCAGACACAGACCTTAAGATACTCCACTATGAAACAGGAAAAAAGAAAGGCCTAGAAAAAAGGTGGAAAGAGCTCAAAATAAGATGGTAGAAGTAAATCAGTAGCTACAAGATAAATAGGACAAAGGCACCCAACAACAACAAAACCTTTTAATCTTACACTATGTGCATATTCTGGAAAATATGGATCAAATTCAATTGGGCTATTTTTAACACTTTAATGACCATCCATTGCTTGCATTTGTGTATGACATAGCATGTTTGTGATTACCAGGTGTGGAATACGTTAGAAACATGCTAACATATCACCAGCTCCCATCAACCCAAAAGCTAAGAATGCCATCAGATAGCATTTGAGACTTGAAGTTCCTGCTGTGAATAAGAATTCATGGAAAGAGGCTGTATCTGTGATGGCTACCTGATGGATTCTCATCACAAAGAAACAGATCTTGAGAGAGGACAGGCAATTAACTGATTTCTTTATTACTTTGTGTTGTTTTCATTACTTATGAGACAGAATCTCACCCTTCTGGACTGGTCTGGCATTAACTCACTTTATGGGCTTCGAAGGTATGACCACCTTCCTGCCTCAGCCTCCCATGTGCTAGGATTACAGGTATGAGTAGCCAGACTTGGCTGTCTTCTAAAACTTGGAGTGTTAACTCAGGGGTTGGAGAGATGGCTCAGTGGTTAAGAGCACTGGCTGCTCTTCCAGAAGACCCAGGTTCAATTCCCAGCATCCATATGGTAGCTCACACCAGTCTGTGATTCCAGTTGCAAAGAATAATGCCTTTTGGCCTCCTCAGACACCAAGCATTCATGTGGTACATAGGCAAGCATGCAGGCAAAAATACCCATACACATACAATAATAAAATTGTTTTTTTAAAAAAACTTAAAGAGTGGACCCACAATTATTAAAATACTCCTCCTATGACAAAGGTCTACCTGGAGTCTTTACTCTGTTAATTCTGAACACCTCTCAAACACTTCCTTAGGACTGATGAGGACACTGCCTAGAGGAGTGGTAATATAGCCCAGGCTGGACGAATTCCCTTTGAGTCCTGGCCCACAAATCACCAATTCATTACTCCAATCAACTTAGAGAGGCTGTTTGTGCCTCAATTTCACACCAAACTGGAAGAGATCTCAGGAATACTTCATGAGTCTCCTACTTTTGCAGAAAAGAAGTGTGGAGCAGTATCCGTGATCCGCTTCCTTGCTCACGAATCTTCTTGCATCATGACCTTGTCTAACATGAGTACACACTTTCAGCACACAATCTATCATGATTTTCTGCAGTATACCTTCCATGGCTTTGGGCTTTACCAGCTTCAACACTTACCATATTTAAATGCTCAATCATTACAAAATCCGTGAAGGTAAATACAAGAATGGTGAGGAGATTTCTTTTTAAGATTCAGAATCCAGAAATGTAAATACTTATTGCTGATCTTTGAGGGCCTGGTTTATGCCCTCAGGAAGGTAGGAAGCCTTTTTTAGAAGGAATCACCATGGAACAAAGGTCAGCTGAACGAAGGAATTCAGTGAATTTTATTTTATTATTTTATTTTTATTTTTTTGGTTTTTTTGAGACAGGGTTTCTCTGTGACTTTGGAGGCTGTTCTGGAACTTACTCTAGGCTGGCCTCGAACTCACAGAGATCCGCCTGCCTCTGCTTCCCGAGTGCTGGGATTAAAGGCGTGTGCCACCAATACCCGGCTAGGAATTTAGTGAATTTTAAATGGCAGTATACAGAAAATAGGCTATATAATTCCCAACAAAACTTTTTGTAAAGATACACCTGTACTTTTGAGGAACTGGCTGTGTAGTGGAAAAAGGACTAGCCAAAGAAACACACCCTGAGCAGAGCCAAAGAAACACACTTTAGCCCTGCAACCAGAGCCAAAGAAACGCACCCTTGACCCAGAAACTGAATGCCAAAGAAACACACTTTGGCCGCAGAATCAGAGGCAGTGAAAGAAATAAGGCCTGGCCCTAAAATTAGAGACAAAAGGCTAAAAAGAACCAATGAAAGAAACACACTTTGGCCCTCTTCTCCCTGGAAAAACTCCACTCCTAAGAAGTCCTATATAAGCCCAAGGCCTGTTCCGGGTGAGACCTTCCTTTGCTGAACAGCCAGCCAGAGCAGAGTGGAGCAGAGTTGTTACACTCTGGGAACCAGAGCTGAACTGTAACAACTTCGCTGGGGGAAATCCTCCCCTGCCTAAGCAGAGTTGTTACACTGGGGAAGCCTTTCCCCGGAGCTGGAGAAACCCTCTCCGGCCTGAGCCGAAATGTTACATTGGGGAAGCCTTTTCCTGGAGCAGGGCTGTAAGCTGCTATGCTTACTGTGACCTGTGATATTCCTTGGTCTCCTCTGGCTCAGCTGGGCTAAGCCTGACCCCATTGAGTTGGGTGACAACCCTCTGAACAGCTTGGTCCTCATTTGGTCCTTCCAGAATCCTTGGGACACCTGAGACTACAGGCTGCAGTGACCTTTTCCTTCTCCCCTCTCTTCCATGGGAACAGTGTTGTCCATACTCTCTCATTCTCTCTTGGGTTGCCTCTTAGAAAACCTCCAGAGAGAGGGGGGTTAAGAAAAGTAGCATTCAGTTCCATATTGGACTATCAGTGATCCACTAGCCAGAGGCATCAAGCTGTTTCTTATATTTTTGAAGGTCTGTCTGAAACTGTCAGATCTTACCTGTTATAGGATCTCTAAGGGCAGTCTACATCTGGCCAACATCGACAGTAATCTCTAGTTTTATCATAGAGAAGGAAACAATATGGGAGGGACAGGTGTTTTAGAATTTGACTTAGGTGTTACAGGGTAAGTATCACCTTTTGGCAACCTGCTGGTGAGCAGTCTCTGGACCCCACTGTGGAAGTGGTCTGGTTGAACCATAAATATAGGTTTAACAACAGCAGAGCGAGGAAATAAATATGAAACATTTTCCATCACCATAAATTATTTTCTTATACCTTCACAACTTTCATGTATATAACACTTTCTTATACCTTCAGTGCTTACTTGCACTTGCATGTCCTCAAACAACACTTTCTTAGACTCTCAGAACTTGTTATCCTCAGTGCTTACTTAAGCTTTCATGTCCTTAGACCTTTATAACAGTTTTTTTGGGGACTCTGATTGCAACTGGGCTGAATTTTCATCAGTAGCCTTTCCTAGGTTCTCTTTAAGAATCCAGTCCTGCCAGACAGTGCTAAGTCTCAGTTTCTCTCCATGTCCCCTTCATGTCTTTTTAAAACTGATATCACCTAGGCAACTTATACATTACAAAGTTTGGCTACCAGCAAGAGGTATGCTCCTGTATGAGTACATGAAGGTGCAGCTTTAATACCTTATTAAACAATTATTGTTTTTGTTTTTTAATTCTATCATAAACCCTGCTTTTATGAGTTTCATTTTCAGGACAGGAATTATCATACAAGAGAGAAAACAGGCATGGGGGTAAGCCCCAGTGAAGGAAAGATTGATAAAGGAGTCATACTAGGTAGCTAAATCAGCCTTTCTTCAGTCTGATTTTTGGTTGTGAGCCTAGCCTTTAACGGCTGAGCTATCCCTCCAGCCCTCTTCAGCCTGATAATAATTTCCTGACCCTATTAGGATGGGCTGTTTGTTAGAGGTGAGTATCTCTTGGACGATAAACATCTATGTGTAAGAGCTACTCCAGAAAGGTGTAGGTAAGAAATAGAGAAGAAAGCAAGTTAAGAGAATTTGAATTGTTCATTTGTGCAGTGGCAGAAGTTGTCATCATTGAAAACTGGGATACCAATTTTGGCCGTTTGAACTGTACTGAGGCCAGAGTGAGGCTTTAATAAAATTGGAGTCGGTGGAGGAGGAGGACAAGGGTCACAAAGTGAAATCCACTGGAGGAGTTTCTGTAAGCTCCAAGTGGGAGCTGAGAGACAGGAGGAACAGGGTCACAGAGGCCCAGGTGTGATTAAAGAAGCTGTGGGGCTTAGCAGGCAGCTCCTAGTGGGAGGAGGCCAGAAGATAGGGACAGTTCTGATAGCTGCCCACATGGTGAGGCCCCGGAGGGTGGAGGAGCTACAGAGAGAGAACACTTATCAAGCAGGCAAGGAGAGATGGATGCTTAGATCAGGTGGAGAAAGAAGTGGCTGAAAAATTCGGAACCAAATATGATCAGTGGCAGAAGCCAGCACAAACAAATGATCTGTACACATCTTAAAAGTCAAACCAGCAACTTGAGTCATTTTGAAATGTTTAGGCACTGGCACTACTGGGTGAAGGGAAACTACTGCTGAGTTAATAAGTCAGAGATCCTGAATCAAGTGGTAGGTTCCACTGGCTTTTCTAACAGAGTGTGGGGGTATAAAGGCAGATGTGGGGAGCAGAAGACTTTTTCTTAGGTCAGAGATGAGCGCCTAAGTCCCCTGAGGCTTTGGGAAGAAGGTGGGTATTGAGCCTGGGTGATTCATTTGGTGAGGTTTTGTAATTGAAGGATATTGGGAGTGATGTTTGGTTATAGAGTGGTTTTGGGTGTCCCATACAAGAGAATCTACTTAAGAGGGCAGTAAAGGGAAAAGGTATACCAGATCATGTGGTTTGGAGGAGAAGGGAAACAGCTGGCAAACCTGGGGCCAAGAGGATGGGGGAGTCAAGGAGATACAGGATCCCACTTTGGCTAGGAGGTCCCTTCCCAGCAAGAGGACAGGACAGGTTGGCACCATTAGGAAGGAATGGGTAAGGGGAATACTCCTAAAGATACAGCTAAGTGCTGGGGTTTGGTGAAACTGGTAAGGCTGTACTCCTAAAATAGAGGAACGAGAGGGAGAAGTGAGTCCCCAGAACTCTGTCAGGAATGAAGAAGTGGGTCTGGTATCCAGAAGGAAGGAGATGAAATGCCCTGATACTGTGGTAACTACCTGAAGCTCCCTGTCAGAGATGGTGGCGGTGGGTCCAGGAACTGGGTCCCCTCAGTCATTCATGGCCAGACCAAGGTCAGATGAAAGGTGATCTGAGTTTGATGTCCTCATGCCACGACAGACCCAGTACACTTCTTGATGGCACCATGGACATGGTCTGGGTGGTTTATGAGGGTTCTGACAGGCCTGGGCCCAGTGACCCTCCCAACCACATTTGAAATAAGGACACAGAGGTTCTTAGGCGTTAGGAGACCAGGGGAGTCTGGACTTTCGCTTTGGCCACTTAGGAAAGAACAAACTAAGAAGATCGCCAGTCCTTAAGATAACTAACCCCGAGGTTCCTTTCGCAACAGGAGAGGGCGCCATCAAAGCTGCTAGCGGCTGGCCCAAGAGCCCCCTCCCACGCACCTACGGCACGACCCCCGAGCCAGCCCAGCACCTACAGCAAGCCCCTCACCCACGGCACGCACCCCCACCCACAGCACAACACTCCCCCCCAGCCAGCCCAGCACCTATGGCACGCCCCCCACCCACGGCACGCCCACCAAGCCCACGCACCCACAGCAAGCCCCTCAGTCCGCCCACGCGTACCTGCGGCCTGGCCCCGGACGGCGACGCACTCAGCACTCTGCCAGTGCGGCAAAGGCCTGCTCCAGGGCCGCGGGATCCCGGGAGGCAGGTAGGCGCCTGACTTCCGCCGGATCGCCACCCGCCTGAAAGTGTAGTGGCCCTCGCTGTTCATGGTGGCCTGAGGTCCCTCCCCGGAAGCCTCGGCCCACGTCCAGGCTGAGCGGCCCCCGGCGCCCACCGCAGCCCCCGCAGGCGCCGCTTCCCGGACCGCTGCGCTCCTGCTCCGGGGGGAGTCGGGCGGTGACCCACTGCACAGCCAATCGCCGGAGCGCAGCGCGGTCCCGCCCGAGGCGCTCGGGGCACCAGCGTTGCCCATTGGTCCGGGGGAAGGGCGCGTGCACCTGCCGGGCTCACCTGGACCGCACAAACGCCTCGCCCGCTCACCTACCGGCCACGCCCCGGGATGCCGGAAGAACAGTCCCTCGGGTTACCTCACTGCAAGGGCCAAAAGTCACTCGGGCCGCGGCGCTGCCCACATTCCAAGGGCCAAAAGTCGTTCGGACCGCGGCGCTGCCCACATTCCAAGGGCCAAAAGCGCTGCCCACATTCCAAGGGCCAAAAGCGCTGCCCACATTCCAAGGGCCAAAAGTCGTTCGGGCGGGCCGTGGTGCTGCGAACTTTAGGTAAGGAAATCAAACTTTGAAACTGAGGAGAGCTAGCACCGCCGAGCTGGAATTCCAACCTAGACTGCCCCGCCGCTGTTTTAGGAAGAACCGAATCGTCTTGCCAGGGGCACTGTTGGAAGAAGAATAAGGAAGCACAACTCTCAGCTAAAAGGGAGTGAGATAGTTTCCTCTGGAGCCTTCCTAAGTGACCGTGATCCCGGGAACACAGATTTAGGTTACCCCAAATGCTATGGTCCAACGTGGAAGCAGTCTTATAGTTTCACAGAACAAATAAAATCAAGGGAAGTATAAAATACATTGTTAGGTATATCAGAGAGGCAGTCACAAACAAGGTGGAGGTTTGTTTGTTTGTTTGTTTGTTTTCCCTATAGGCTTTGTGATACTATCTCACGACCTTCTTAGCTTTGGAGTTGCTGGAAGTCAGTGGGTCAGCTAAGTCTATAGATTCCAAGGATTTTTAATCTATTAGTCACAGGATGTTAGTTTTGACACAGAGGTGGGCAAAGAGATGGCTGCTCCCCTAGACAAAATAAAGTGAGTAGTCCAAGACAAGGTCGTTAGCCTCTGGCCTGTAACATTCCAGTTTCTTCACAGTACCCAGATTCTAATCAGTCTCTGCTGACAGATGTCTTAAGTTTTCATCCACAGAGTAAACGGGAAGTAGAGTGAACATCCACGGGTTTCCAGGACAGCTCAAGACCCATTTACCATGACCACTGTTAAAAATATCATAGTAATAAATTCAAGAGATTTATGAAAACGAAGTCATTTTTAATGTACAATTGTGCAGAAAAGGGACATAAGTGTAGAGAAGAGCTAAAGTAGCTGGCGTGGTGATCTGGTGCAAGACAATGGCTTTTCTTTTTTGGTTTTTCGAGACAAGGTTTCTCTGCGTAGCTTTGGAGCTTATACTGGCACTCGTTCTGGACACCAGGCTGGCCTCGAACTCACAGTGATCTGCCTGCCTCTGCCTCCCGAGTGCTGGGATTAAAGGTGTGCGCCACCAACGCCCGGCGACAAATGGCGTTTTAAAGCTCCTTAATTGCAATAGACGTTCCTCCTCTCTTCCCACAGATCATGACTTGCTCTTTTCCAAATTTCCCATCTTACTAGTTTAGGATAATTTTTTCAGTAAGTAATTTGGGGCTCCACACTGCCCCCTTCTTTGATCTGGGCTGTCACATAGCCGACGGCCCACATTTTTCCAGCTCTGTGAGGAAAGCTGACTTCAATCTCCAGGAAGAGAGAGCAAAGCCTCGGAAAACCTGCTTATCTGCAGCTCATGAACTTTAGCACACTTCATTCTGAAAATGAACAGTAACAACTTATTTCTTATACTGCATTCAGGAATTTAGTGGCGATGCACCAATGCACTTTAGAGTTCTTTTAAATTTGTCAGGCATGCACACATATATGCATACATGCAAGTCCATATACATACACATATAAAATATATAAATATGTATATAGAAGAATACAAGAGAATGCATATGTGTTGGTTTGCAATGGTGACAGCCTGTAGTCTTTGCTGCTGGGGAAGCTGGAGCAGGAGGTTCACTTGAATCTAGGCAGTCTAAGTAAACCTGGGCAGCACAGTGACACACACACACACACACACACACACACACACACACACACACACACACAGAGAGAGAGAGAGAGAGAGAGAGAGAGAGAGGGAGAGAGAGAGAGTGTGTGTGTCTGTGTGTATAATCACTGCCTTGTGTAATAAGAGATTATGTTCCTAAACCACCGAGACAGGGAGGAAAAGGACATACTCGTTCTCCAGTTCCAGGGAACCAGCACTCTTCCAGTCTCTATAGGTACTATACATATGTGGTGCACTTACATACGTGCAGTCAAAATACCCATGCACATAAAATAAAAATAAAGGTCTTCAAGTTACAAGGACACATTCTAGACTAAGAGACTGGATGTCTAATGGATTTCATTAAGACAATCCCATGCATATGGGCCATTAACACATTGTTGTCACTTTTGATCATCCCTTTCCCTGGCTAATTCTCTTCCTTCTGCCAAGACAGCCCCTAGTCTCCTTCCATGTCGCCACCAGAAATGTGTGAAGACATCTTGATCTCAACATAGTCAGCTGCGCTTGTTCTTTCTTTTTCTGAAGATGACAATTCTGACTGGGATGAGATAGAATTTCAAGGCTATTTTAATTTGTGTTTCCCTAGTGGTTCATGTTCCAAATTGCTTTCTATTGCTGTGATAAACACCATGACCAAAAACATCTTGGTGAGGAGAAAGTTAAGACATTCAAATCACAGTCCATCATTGAGGGAAGTCAGGGCAGGAACTCAAGCAGGAGCAGAGGCAGAAACCATGAAGAGATGCTGCCAATGCGTAACTTCCCTGTCGTGTGTAGAAGACACTTTTTTGTACTCATTCTCTACCTCTGGCCCCTACAATGATTCTACCCCCTTCACAATGACCCCCTGAGTGTTGGGGGGTAGGGTATGATATAAGCGTTTCATTTAGAACTGAGAACTCCACAGTCTCTTATTCTCTTTACCTTAACCAGTGTGGATCTCTCTGTTAATTGCCCTCTACTTCAAAGGGAATCTTCTCTGGTAAGTGCTAACAGATGCCCTATGCTACAAGCATAACCGTGAGTCTTTAGGAGTCAGTTTAAAACTGCATCCATTTCTCAGGGCCTATGACCAGTAAAGGCACAAGTTCTTTATCCCAATAATGGTGCCAAATATGGGTTTTAAATGAGAAAGTGTTTGGTTACTTACACCACATTTGTGCTACCACTGCACCAATAGGCATGTCTTACCAGGCCATTTATTGCTGTAGTTTCCAAGCTTTACAGATAAGATTATGCTCCCTTTCTCCTCTAGTGGCATGCATACCACCTTCTAGCACTATGAGCACTGGCTAGTGGGTATGAAGTTAATAGCTAAGTACAAGTTTGATTTCTCTGTTCTCTGTCCCTCACACTTCAGTGTCATCAGCAATAGGGTCTTACTGTCAAGTTCTGGAGGGTAACCAAGAACATTGACAATAGTTTATAATATTTTAGGATTTATGAGATTTTACTTTTCAATGACTCCAAAGGATGTAACCCATTCCTGGAACTGGGATTTTTTATTTTTCATCCTGTAGTGTCTAGTAGACACATTGTTAGATGCTCAGCTATACTGAGACTTTATTTATGTGTGTTGTATGCATATATTTTAGGTAAATTCTACAGTAGTTTCCACATGATTTTGTAAAAATGTCTTTAGCATTATCCTTTCCCATGCTAACCCACATGCCTAACCTCCCATCCCCCTCCCCTGGCCTTTCCTGCTCCCTTCCTACACTGTATTCTACCTTCTCTCCCTTGGAATCCACTTCCCCATTACCCCTCAATAATTATCTGACCTCTATGGGTAATCCAAATGGAACACACATATGAAGATTTAAAGATAACATTCACAAATGAGAGAAAACATATAGCATTTGTCTGAGTTTAGCATATTTAATAATGATCCTGAACAATAAAAGAATAGCTGGAGTATCACCACTCCAGATTTCAAGTCATACTACAAAGTCACAGTAAGAAAATCAGCGTGGTAGTAGAATAAAAACCGGGAAGTAAAACCTGTAATTTCTTAGTTAGGGTTACAATTGCTGTGATGAAACACCATGACCAAAGAAAGCTGGGGAGGAAAGGATTTATTCAGCTTATTCTTCCACATTACGGTTCATCACCAGTTGAGGGCAGGAACTCAAACAGGGTAGGAACTTGGAGGTAGGAGCTGATCCAGAGGCCACAGAGGAATGCTGCTTACTGGTTTGTTCCTCGTGGCTCGCTCAGTCTGCTTTCATATAGAGCTCAGGACCACCAGCCCACCCACAAAGGTCTGGGGCCTCCCTGATCAGTCACCAATTAAGAGAATGCTGCTCTACAGGCTTGCCTGATCTTATGGAGGCATTTTCTCAGTTGAGGCTCCCTCCTTTTGGATAACTCTAAATTGTGTGTCAAGTTGACATAAAACTAGCAAGCACAGAGTTGTCAAAAGACAAAATAAAAATGTCTGAAAACCATTTTTTTTTAATGCTAAGCATCCATTGCTTTCTGGGAAATGCAAAATAAAATGACTTTGAGCTCTTATTCCAGTCAAAATCCCTAAGATCTCCAAATGTGGATAAATACTGGCAATGATGTGGGGAAACACACAGTGTGCAGGCTAGTATTATGTCAATTTGACCTAAGCGTTGATCACCTTAGGAAGAGAGGACCTTAACTGAGAAAATATCCCCCTCAGATTGGCCTGTGGGCAAGGATATGGCGCATTTTCTTAATTAGTGATTGGTGTAGGAAGACCCAGCTCAGAGTTGATGGTGCCATAGGGAGGGGCAATATTAGGAGGTGTGGCTTGGTTGGAATAGGTGTGGCCTTGGAGAAAGTTTGTCACTGTGGAGGTAGGTTTTGAGGTCTCATATATGCTCAAGTTACACCCAATGAGACAGTTCACTTCCTGTTGCCTGCCCAAAATGTAGAACTCTCAGCTCCATCTCCAGCACTATGGCTGCCTGCACACCACATTTCCCACCATGATAATGGAATGAACCTCTGAACTGTAAGATGGCACCTCAATTAAATGTTTTTCATTCATAAGAGTTGCTTTGTTCATTCATGGTGTCTCTTCACAGCAACAGAAACTCTAAGATAGAACTTGGTACCAGGGACTGGGCTATTGCTGTGATAGGCCTGACCATGTTTTTGTTTGAAGGAATGTGGACCTTGGATTAGAAAAACAGTTGAATGCTTTAGGTCCTGCCTAATGGGCCACACTGGTAGGATCACAGGAGACAGTGGTGCTGAGTGTGACTTAATGAACTGGGTGACTTCCTCAAGAGGTTTCAGAGAATAATGTTAGTATGTGGCCTAGAGACTGGTCTTGTGACATTTTGGTAAAGAACAGGGCTCTGTTTTGCACTAGTCAGAAAAGTCTTCCTGAGGCAAAAGTGAGAGTTTTGGATTAATTTCATTAGTAGAGGAAATCTCAAAACAGTTTAGTATAGATTCTGTCATGTGGTTATTAGTGTTAACTCTAATGAAGATTTATAATGAAAAGGAACAAGCTGAACATGGAAAAATAGAAAATGTAAAGTCTGAGGAGTGAGTAAAAGAGCATCAGAAAGTGGAATGGAGCTAAGTCCTGTGTTCAAAGAGATAGAATAAATGGAGTGGTGACCTCAGGGCAAGATCCCACACAGCTAAATTTCCAACTTGTACAAAGAAATTAAAGAAAAGCTTAAAGCAGGGTGTGGTGGTACATGCCTTTAATCCCAGCACTTGGAAAACAGGGGCAAGAGGATCTCTGTGCTTGGTGTTTGAGGCCAGCCTGGTGTACAGATCCAGTTTCAGGACAACCAAGCTCAGGCAGTGAAGGAAGCCATTGAAAACAGAAAGCAGGTGAACATGTAATTGAATGAGAGGGCCATGTTCCAGCCCCAGCAAATAGCAGAACTCAGCAGCTTCAGCCCTGTAGTTCTGGAATAAAGGGGAGAAGAAAGAGGTTGTGTAATCTTCCTCTGCACCCAAGGAAGATTGCTGAGGCCAGGCATGTGTCAGGGGTGTCCCTAAATGGAGGCCCAGATTGGCCATAGCGTGAAGCTGTGAAGTTGAAGCCTGGATTGTCTTGGAGACCCCAATATATTGGAGATTCCAGAGCTGGAGGAAACCTGCTGAGAAGAGCTGATAGCAGGGAATGGAACCAGCCCAAGAGAAAGAAGTGTTCGGCAGTCAACAAACCTGAAAGGAGTTGGAGATCTGAAGAGCGTTTTGACCTCAGACATAGAGATGCAGAGTTTGGAGTTTACCCAGCTGGTTATTGGTCTTACTTTGGTCCAGTATTTCCTCCTTATGCTCCCTTCCCCATGTTTTGGAATGGTAATGTATATCTTGTGCCATGTGATCTGTTTGTTTTTTATTTTATTTTATTTTTTATTTTACAGGGGATTACAGTAAAGAGATTGAATGAATCTTAGAAGAGATTTTCAACTTTGGACTTTAAAATATTGTTGAGACTGTGATAGACTATGGGGACTTTTGAAGTTGGACTAAATGCATTTTGCTTTATGATATTGTTACAAGCTTATGGGGGGGGGTAGGAAATGGAATGTGGTAATTTTAATGTGATTGGCCCGTAGTGTTATAGAGAATGACATTATGAGGAAGTGTGACCTTGTTGGAGTAGATGTGGCCTTGTTGGAGGAATCATGTCACTGTGTAGGAGGGCTTTGAGGTCTCATATATGCTCAAGCCATGCCCAGCAAGACAGTTAACTTCCTGTTGTCTTAGGGTCAAGATGTAGAATTTTCAGCTCCTTCTCCAACCCATGTCTGCCTGTGTGCTGCCATGTCCCACCATGATGATAATGGACTAAACCTCTGAACTGTAAGCAACCCAACTAAATGTTTTTCTTTATAAAAGTTGCTGTGGTTATGATGTCTCTTCACAGCAATAGAAACACTAAGGTAATCTACTTTCATTCTTCTGCAGTTTGGCCACTACCTTTGCTGAAGAAGTTATCTTTTCTACAATGCATGTTTTAGGCATGTTTACCAAAAATCAGGTGACTTAT